>NC_141618.1:28671558-28869058 GCF_047967505.1 Dipteris shenzhenensis | reverse complement strand
AGAGAGAGAGAGAGAGAGAGGAGGGGGGAGGGGGAGGGTTTATCAAATGACTAACGACACTATCTCTCGAAATGCACATCTCAACACACACACACACAAAAAAAAACCCGTAGCTACACAAAAAAAAACCCGTAGCTAGAGGTGTTAACACATACACACACACACAACACACACACACACACATACACATACGCGCACACACACACACACACAATTGATTAGATATACATATAGCTTGTAAGGATTATAAACGTTATGTTTTTACATTTGTGTGTGAATGTGAGCGCCATGCAAGATTTGTGAATGCCAGCGAGAGAGAGAGAGAGAGAGAGGGGGGAGGTGAGGGGTTTATCAAATGACTAACGCCGCTGCCTCTGGAAATGTGTATCTCAACACACACACACACACACACAAAACCATAGCTAGAGAGAGAGAGAGAGAGACAGAGAGGAGGGGGGAGGGGGAGGGTTTATCAAATGATTAACGACACTATCTCTCGAAATGCACATCTCAACACACACACACACAAAAAAAACCCGTAGCTAGAGGTGTTAACACATACACACATAATCTCTCTCTATCTCTCTAAAAATGGCACGTACACTTCTTTGCATGCTATAGATTTGAAGATCGGGCTTGCCTATCCTTCCTTGTGCGTGGGTATTTGAAGATCGGGCTCCTTCTATTCTATCAAGGACTGCGCGACGAATTCAAGCATGGGCAGATGAACGACCGCAGAATGCGGCTGGGAGTCTTGTGATGACTGCGCGACTGAGTATCCAGGTCTTTGACAAAAGGATGCCTAGGCAGGAGCTGGAGGTGGTGATCGTCGATGTGCAGAAGCTAGACGGAGGAACGGTTGGAGAGAACGGAGTCTGGGCAGGAGGTGGAGGTGGTGATCGTCGATGTGCAGGAGAGAACGGAGTTGCTCAGCGGGATCGTCGATATGCAGAAGCTGAAGCTGGAGAGGGTCGATGCGGGAGGCGCAGCTGGGAGCCTTCATGGCGTTGAAGGTGTGACGGCTCCCTCCGCTCCTCTTCTACATTCAATTCATCCCAGCGATGACGGCTCCTGCATTCCATTCGTCTTCTTCCTTCAACCTCTCCCAACGATGATGACGGCTCCTCTCCTGAGATCTCCCTCCCAGCTCCTTTCCTCATGACATGTGGCAAGGTTTCGTGATGACACGTGGCAAGGTTTCGTGATGACATGTGGCAAGGTTGCCTCTCCCCTCCCTCCTTAATAGAATAGATAGAAGATAAGATAAGATAAGATAGTAAGATAAGATAAGATAAGTAAGATAAGAAGTAAGATAAGATAAGATAAGAAGTAAGATAAGATAACATAAGATAAGTAAGAAGATAAGAAGTAAGATAAGATAAGATATAAGATAAGATAAGATACATAGACGACTATTGTTACATGTCCACCAAAGTAGTCACATGTCAACCATGGTTACATGTTCACCACATGTCTTCTGGAGCGATCACATGTCGAAAGTGGTCACATGTTGACTACATGTCAACCGAAGCAGTCACATGTAAACCACGGTCAAATGTTAATCACATGTCAACTGGAGCACATGGAAAAGTTTTGTAAACTTAAGTCGGGTCCAGCGCAGTGCCACTAGCAGTGCATTTGGAACACTTAGATGCATTAAGAGGTGTAATGGAGTAGTTACATTGCAGGGACTAGAACAATCTAGAGAGTCAAGAAGCAATATGATATCTACCCAAATGAAACGAGGGAATACAACTCGGCTACTCTAAAATGGAGAAGATTTGAACATGTTAATGTTGAACGGTCGGCGAAAAAGAGATGGCTACTATCATATAAGAGCACTACGCCGAGGAAGCTTCTAGAGAACTTGGTTCAATCCATCCTAAGATAGATTTTGCAAAAATTACTCATTTCAAGAACAAGATGAGATACGATTCGTACAATAAGTAGATATCGATTCTGGTGCATGTCATGTACTATCATTTGCTTGTTCCTTGAATGAGTAATGCCAATCTGCTTTTGTTGACTTGGACTCTAAGTCAAAGTAATGAACATACCATTTCTACATTTTGGATGATAGGGAACATGACACCTTATTCCTGTAACATGCATTCCTATTGCATTGGGAATGCTAAAAAATGATGATCCCCATGTAACACCAAGTCATAAAAAATGACAACAAAATTATGCAAATAACAAGTCAACTCCATTTTTGGAAAAACGTCCAAAAAATGTGCATTCTCTCAAAACTATAAGATAAATCTACCCTCATGGATTCTACATTGTCTCATTAAAGTTTAAATCCCTAATCGATCTAAACATGATGTGGAATTTCTTTAGGTCTAGCTATGCCAAGGGGGAACATGATGTATGTGGTGCTACTATTAAGCGATCTCTGTTCAAACACGAACTAACATGCCCTCAAGAAAAGCTCAATGACACCCATGATGCTGTAATATGGCCTCGGGGGGTTCACCTGACAAAATTTTAGTGTACCATGTGCATTCAAAAGGAGGGGTATTTTAATTTGATTTTTTAGAAAAATCTAACAAGATTACAATAATAAGTCGGGTTTTTTAATTCAACTTCAGAAAGAAATCACTTAGTTCATAAGTAAAGAGGAGTGTTTTTATTGGGGGAAAAATTTTAGTTGAGGGGTTTTTTAAATACCCCTTGAACGCATATGATACATAGGATTTCTTAGTAGTCCACCCCCCAAGAATATGGCACACATCCAACCTCTCCACAAGGGCATAATCAACATATAGTACACAAAGCCTCAGGAATAGGGTTGTGCACAAAGTGTGCCATGAAGTGAAAGTGAATGAGGTGCAAATGAAAAATAGACATGATTGTAATTTGTGAGGCCATCAAAGAAACCCATAATTTTCATAGCATATGGGGCTTTTGAAACAACCATGCGCTTAAAACAAGAAAACTTTCTTGTTTCTGCAGTGTGTGCATCATAGGGGATCGTGAGAATTGTGAGGACATTGAAACTATGAGGAGATGGCAGATAGTTCAAGTTTTTCCTCTATGTGAAGATGTCATGACAAACAATGAAGAGACAAACAATGACTCACCACAATTTGGGGAGTCTTTTGATGACCTCACTGACTATCTGGAAGAGGGAAATAACTTTACAAATGTCGTCGACACTGGGGAGAATGAGCAAGATGACCCATACTTTGTGTTGTAGTGTACCAAGCCCACGCACAAGTTTGTGGAAGCATTTAAGGATCATTGGGGAACAAGCTACGAGAAGTGGGAGGTAGTAGTTGGAGTTGTCTGGTACAAAAGAACATCCAAGAGAGGCCACAATTACAAATTGATACATAAGAGTCTGCACACATTTATGTGCAAGCTGTGCCTAGACGAAAAGAGGACAAGAGTATACTCAAAGTAGATTTAGACATGCATGAGCACATCATGGGGTGTCTTGGAGTAGTGGATGACTAAGAGAGTACAAGAAAATGCATTTTAATAAATATGTATTGGACTTATCCTCGAAAAATGGATAAATTCCAAATCCACCACACTGGTTTTACAACCACTGCAGTTGTTTGATTTCAATCCCAAATAGCAAATTCTTGTCTTACAACCACTACGCTTTTTAAATGTAAATGCTAAATAGTAAATCCCCACTGAGCCTGTTTTAAAACCAATGACGCACCATGCTTTTTTAGTAATCCCAAACAATCGGATGTATTCTAGTCTTATAAAGGTACGTATATACAAAAATATAATGTATACCACCTATCTTGTAAAACCATCGGGCTAGCGACCACATTCATCTTGTAATAATTTTGAAGGAAATGACAACTCTCCTAAAACAGATTGTATAAATGCAATTATTGATATGTCCCTCGAGGGGTCCCCTTTAGGGGCAAGGGCCATATCCACATGCACTATATGTCCAATGGCATGTCAATATGGCCCTTTCCCCTAAAGGGGACCCCTTAAAGGCCCATATATCGCATGCAACCAACCAGTGCACAGGTGACCACTTATCCTATACTACCACTTTGCTTTTTGTGATCTCAAATTGTGAGACCACTTATGATGTACCACCACCGTGCTAGTTACGATCCTAAAACAGGTTTTTTGTATAAAGGAACATCCTAAAACATTCACAAGGTTGCAAACATCTCTAGCACTAATTAAGTAGTGGTCTCCTTAATAATGGAATAGACACATCTCATACATTGAGGTCTTGTAGCTATCGCTTGGAGGTATTTGAGGTACCTCCTGTCACTTGGAGGATGGGCCCTTCTTCCTCCTTTCCTTTAGGGGTATGGTTTCACATTTTGGTTTCTACTTTGAGCTCCCTTCATCAGGTTGCTTTGAGATTGTTAAAGAGATTGACCCTTCTTCTTGAGGCTCAGCCTTGGACTTCTTTGCTTGAGGATCCCTTGTTTTAGGGGGTTGGTGAAGGCCTTTTCTTTTCACCTAAAAGACACATCTAGTGATTTTTTATGTAACATCTCATTTCTCACTTTGGATAGATGCCAAAAGGAAGGCACAATTGATATTTCCATGACGTGGGCAGTCAACAACCACAACTAGGTTCTTTGCAAACCGAGTTTACATCCACAAAACACCCCAAATAAAAACACATGCATAGCGTGCCTACACTTGGCCCATTGGATCATGCACTCATCCATGATGTGCAGATGGTAGACCATGCATTTCTCACCCTACCACATCGTAAGAGGATGGTCATCTACTTTAACTATTATGCTTGTCAATACCATAGTTTGACCTTGTGCATTAGCAAGCTATTTCTTGATTCCTTCCTGCCTCATTTCTAAGGGTGTGGACATTCTCCTATAGCACCTCCACTTGATGCCCACTCTCTGCAAACATCTCTATATGATGCTATCAATTTCTCCTGAACCTAGTGCAATTTTCTATAATAGATTTCCTATACACATCTTCAAAGAGATCCACTCTTTGTTGGGTTTTAGATATGACCAAGCAATGCTTGTCATAACTTTCAAAAGCCATGGCAAGTTGTTTGTAGAGCCCTGGTGCAATCTGACTCCATGGACATAATTATACATATCCTTCCAATATTGCACATTCTCATTGTCCCCTACACCATGGTTACTCTCTGTGCGATCTACATCCTACCTTGACTTGAAGCTCTCTTGTAGCACCTGCATCAATGCTCTGGTTTCTGAAATCTCCCTTTTTAGTTGATCTATCATTTCATCTTTATCGATATTGTGACGCCAAAAGTTGATATTTTTAATTTGCCTTTGGATTGTTTTCTTCTATGTTTGATAAGAGTTTGAGTATTAAGTGATAGCCTATGGCTCTCACTTATTTCTATTTTCTAAGATATTGTATGCGATTGAGAGAATGAGTGGAATGGATCATTGTAAATACCATAGGTATGAATTATAAATACCTTGGTATGGGGTGAGAGTTATTTGTGTATGGGATATTATGGGGTTTTAGAAAATAGGAAGAGTGAGTCATATAAAGAGGTGGGCTCATGTCCATGTGGTCCAATAATATAAGAGAGGCCACATGCCAAGCATGTGGAAGGCATGTGGAGGAGTGTGGATTCAAGAGGAATCCTTCTAGAATTCCCATGTGGAATAAGGAGGATGTGGACATATGGAAAAGAGAGGGTCCCTATGGGCTCCATGTGGGGAGACTCTTGACTTTCTCAATATTTTAAGAGTCTTGAGCATCTTTTGATGGGATACATGGCAAGAGTAGCTTGAAAGGACATGGATGGTGACATACGGACTTATGTGATTGATGGGGAAAGGAATCTACACGCAACAATTGTAAATGGGTAAAGGAGGATGACAAAATCTCTATAAAAGGAGCTCTCCTCTCCCTTAATCATCATCTCTTCCACCATGAGGCCTCATGTTGCTGTAGCTCTAGTCTCCTCAAGCCTCTTCCATGAGCCTTCTCTCCCTCTTGTAGATATTCTCTTATGTAGACTCTTAAGTCCATCTCTCTCTAGTTTATTCTCTCTCTATGAGTAGTCTTGGAGCTTCCGCTCCCTCTTGTATGTATGAAACCTCTTATTCTCCCTTGTGTTTGTAGTAATTTGAGTGGAGTCTTACTCTCATGGCAATGAAAGTCACTTCTTATCATTTTCCTTGAGTCTCCATTCCTATGTTCTTTTCTCTCTCTATTCAAGTCTCTAAAGTAGTTCTTGTTCGGCCGCTCAATGTGCACACATGGTCCATCCATTTCCCGAGCCACCATGCAAGCTTCTTCCTCTCTTTTAGGGTAATCCTAGGGGTATTGGATCGTTGATAATTGTGGAGCCTTAAGGGAGTAGTTTTGTTAGGCGAAATCTACATGGGCAGATGGCAGTTAATATAGCAGCTAGACCCCCTATCAGTATTTGGCCTATAACTTTCTCCTCGATGGTACGATTTCAATGAAACCTATATGATGCGAAGCTTTCTTTAAATTCTCCCTCCCATGTAATTAGTTTCTTGAATTGGGTCTAAGACAAGAAGTTATGAGTCTCTGTGTATGACTGTTTATTTCTTTGGTAGTTTTTACCCCCTTTCAGTAAACTGTCCATATCTCTTCAACCGGTTATCTGTTTTCAACGAAATTATATCAGTACGAATCTCACTTCAAGGAACATCCTTGTATGTACTTTAATTTTTTATATCAGTTTTTTGGTGGAAGTTATAGACCTCTATGTTTTCTAGCAGTTTATAGAATGATTTTGAGCCATTTCTAGAGGCTTCTGTGAAGGAGGTGCCATGTTTCCCTAGAATTTACCCATCCAGCCAAATCAGCCCCTTCAAGCCCCTAGATATATATTAGTTCATGTCATGTTGAGCCGAAAGATCTTCTTCCAAGAACACATTGCTCTTCTCTTTGGCATTGACCAGCTTGGTGAGATAATGGCCTGTGTGGATCCTTTTCTTCTCCCAATGCTGGACTACAACATCACTTGGGATATTACCATAGTCATTCTCCTCTAAGGGAACCAAGGAGAAAGATATGTTGTGGTTTTCTTTGCATGAAAATAATTTCTTCATCTCTCTTTGCAAGTGATAAGGGTCTCTATTATTAAGATTGGGAAGAGCAGGAAGCTAAGAGGTGCATGAAGTTTCATTACCCCCAACTTCATGTCACATCTTTTAGTGGGGACGCCAGGTAGGTTTAGTATTGGATTCATCCCACCTTACTAAATGGTCTCGGGTGTAGTTGATTGCATGTTATGCCTAGTACAGGCATGTGTTTCTGATGTGATAAAGAAGATGCCTGGAAGAACTCCGTTAGAAGAGATTGCATCCTGTTTAAGAGAACTTGAAGATTGTGAAGGTGATGCTCAAGCTATTCGCACAGTCATTAGGATCATATCCTTTATGTTTACACTCTTGAATACGTTGGTGAATCGACAACACTGGCAGCAGGCACAATGATAGATTGGGGCTTGTTTCATTCACTGGCAACTTGGTGTGAAGAAGAGTTGAGTCTTCAATGGGTAGTTTTTGACTATAACAGTGGAGTGGTGATTGTCAATGCTTTCAAATTCTTTTGCTATGCAAATGATAAAGAGTACAATATCTTGAAGCTGTTATGTGCACTTCCAATTGTGAGAAGGGTGATTCTTGAATGCATGTAAACACAATGTTTTCATGGTGTTGGTTGGTCACTTATTTTTGAAGATTTTGTTGAGGATCACATTGTGGAGGGTTCTTAACAAGTGGTTATGCATAATAAGTTGGTCTTGGTATACTAGGGCTCTGTGGGATCTTGTTTGGATCTTGTTTGGGATATTAGTTGGATCTTGGTGTTTCCTTTTTGTGTTTCATCATGGTGAAGATTCCAGTGTTTTGAGGGACCCAAGGGGAAGACCCGGAGTCTTATCTTCAGGATTTTGTTCGAGGATGCCGGCTTTCTGGAGGGTCCATGAAGGATTGGGTGGAGATTTTGCCTGATTTTCTTGAAGGTGTAGCCTTGAGTTGGCATGACGCCTTGCCAGACTCTACTAAGGAGGACTGGGACCAAGTGGTGGCAGCAACAATGAAGCAGAGATTTGGGGCAGTGGAGTCAGCAAATGCTTTGATGTTGCAGTTGGACCGGTTCTATCAAGGAGAGGGTGAGATGGTCTCTACGTTGGCAATTTGATATGAAACTTTATGGACAAAGTATGAAAGGGCAGCTTTGCGAGCTGTGGCATCTGCATCATCGGCCCCTCAAAGTCTCTCAGGGATGGAGCACTTAAAGATGAGAAAATTTGTTATGGCTTTGGAGCCTCATCTTCGCTTGAAAGTAATGAGTAAGGATCCAACAACATACATGGAGGCACTTCGCATTGCAACCAAGAAAGAAGCTTCTCTAATGATTGAATCGTCTTTTGTGTCTTCAACAACTTCAACTTCTAAGATGGAGGTAATGGGCACTCCTCAGGTACCAAAGTCCTCTGAGTTAGATCATAATATCTCCCAATTGATGGCAGAGTTTGCATTTGAAATTGCATTTAGCTAATGCACGACAACCTAGAGCACCAAAGAGTGAAGATAGGCCTCGAGATAAGACTGGGGTCACTTGCTATGAATGTAATGAAAAAGGTCACTATCGCCCTGAGTGTCCTAGATTAAGAAAGAAAGAAGAAAAACAAGTATCCTTGTTAGAAGCTTCTTCAGGGGATGAGAAAAGAGAGGTAATGATGGCTAAACGGGGGCGTGGTAAAGAAAAAGAAGAAGAAGAAAGCAAGGAAGAAGTAGATGAGGAACATCAGGAAGAGGAACACCGTAGTAAGAAAAAGAAGGCACCTAGAAGGAGAATTAGCTAGTCAGACTTTCCTTTAGGACAAGGCATTAAAAGCTATGACTTGTTGTCCAATCTTAAAGAAAAGGAAGCTCATATCACCTTTGGTCAATTACTTGCTTCATCACCAAAACTACGGAAGGAATGGGGAAAGCCAGCGAGCACAAGAGTGTCAAAGAAGAAAAAGAAGAGAAGTGCCATTCCTCTTGTTAAAAAGGTAGATATAGATGTTGGAGATGATGTACATGTGGTTGATGTGATCATAGATGGTCAAGTGATTTCTAATGTTTACATTGATGGACGTGCATCGATTAATGTCATGAGTGAGAAGACCATGATAGATGCTGATTTAAAATACTCTAGTACTACCTCTCCTTATTGCATCAAATTGGCTGATAACACTAGGGTTAAGACCCTCGGAGTTGTGAAGAATCTAGAAGTGAATGTATGTGGAATTTTTTTGTTGACTACTTTTTACGTGATCCCTACCAAGCCATATGCACGTGCCTATCCATTGATTTTGGGAAGGCCTTGGCTACACAAGGTGAAGGCTATTCAAAAGTGGGATACTGGAGAATTGATTTTGCAGGGAAATGATAAGAAGGTGCGCTACAACATCAAAAGTCGCAAAAAGGAAGTTGTCAAGGAGGAGTCTTCAACATCAAAGAGTTCGAGCTTTAACTTAACCGATGAAGAAGAAGAGATAGGGTGTAGCTCCGAGGAGTCCAGCTTAGATGGTGAGGTGGAAGGAGTGGCCTTTGGTCTTTGTCTTGGTGCTGATCAAGATGAGTCAAGAGGGAACAAGGTGGTGGTACAAGAAGATCCTGTAGAGACACTTCATGTAGAGGATGTGGAGCACACTAAACGTATGAAGTGCATAATTTGTGCACTTCATACGTTTATTTACTCAAGGTATGAAGTGCATAATTTGTGCACTAGGTGTTTACTTTGTTGTATCAAAATTGTTTGCCACACACACACACATATACACATACCGATAATTTTCTAATATTATCGCATCTACATTTCTCCGATGGGCACAAAACTTTGTACACGCCTCAACCTAGGTCGTATTGACTTGCATACAAAGTGGTGCACCCATCCCATAAGTACTTGTTCGGATAACACACCTCCAAACCTATTTTTATGACGATTGTGCATAACACTAGGAACAAAATGGTGTATAATGTGAGATCGACTATGCAAAGCATATCCAATGGACACAAGACTTTGCACGTTCCTCAACCTAGGCAGTATTGACTTGTGTGCAAAGTGGCATTCCCATCCGCTAAGTACTTGTTTGAAAAATACACCTACGATCGTGTTTTTTGACGGTTGTACATGACACCAAGGCCAAAAATGGTATTTAATACTCAATGTACCATGTAAAGCATATTCTATGGGCACAATACTTTGCACGTGCCTCAAAAGAGGTGGTATGGTATTCCATGCAAAGTGGAACGCCCATTCAATACGTACTTTTTAGAATATCACACCTAGGACCATGTTTTTTATTGGTTGTTGTCCATGACACTAACGCAAAAACACTGATTTATGCTTAATCGACAATGCAACGCATATGCGATCATCACAATACTTTGCACACATCTCAACATAGGTATTATTGACTTACATGCAAAGTGGAATGCCCATCCCATAAGTACTTAGTCGAATAACACATCTAGGACTGCGTTTTTTTATGGTTGTGCATGACACAAAGGTAAAAACAGTGTTTAATGCTTGTTCGACAATGCAAAGCATATCCAATGGGCACAATACTTTGCACACACCTTCAACTAGGTGGAATTGACTTACATGCAAAGTGGCACGCCCATCCCATAAGTGCTTGATCGGATAACATACCTAGCAGTGTGTTTTTTTACGGATGTGCATGACACTAGAGCAAAAAAAGTATTTAATGCTCGATTGACCATGCAAAGGATATCCGATGGGCACAAAACTTTTCATACGCCTCAACCTAGGTGGTATCGAAATGTTCTCAAAGAGGCACACCCATCTGATAAGTACTTGGTCAGATAACACACCTAAGGGCATGTTTTTTTTGGATGTGCATATCACTAGGGAAAAAACGGTGTATAATACGTGATCGACCATGCAAATCATATCCGATGGTGACAATACTTTGCATGCACCTCAACATAGTTGAAACGGACTTGCGTGCAAAGTGGAGCCCCCATCCGATAAGTACCTGTTTAATTAACACACTTAGGACCGTGTTTTTTCCTCGGGGGGGTCACTCGTCATATGTAACCCTATCACGTGAGTTCAACAGAAGGATATTTTTTATTTCTAAAATTTACAGAAATCAATATACATAAGGGACTATTTAAAATAGTTTTGGAAAAAATTTACAGATTTGTATAGAAAAGGGGTACATTTTATCAATAAAAAAATTTACAGATAAGGGATTTTAAATATAGGCCTTGAACGCACGTGATATAGAGGGTTTATACATAGTGACCCCCCTGAGGTTTTTTCATGGTTGTGCATGACACTAAGGGAAAAATGGTGTTTTATGCTTGATCGACAATGCAAAGCATATTCGATGGGCACAATACTTTGCACACACCTTCAAATAGGTGGAATTGACTTACATGCAAAGTGGCATTCCCATCGCATAAGTACTTGATCGGATAACACACCTAGTAGCGTGTTTTTTTACGGATGTGCATGACACTAAGGCAAAAATGGTATTTAATGCTCGATCGACCATGCAAAGCATATCCGATGGGCACAATACTTTTCCTATATCTTAACCTAGGTAATATTGAAATGTTCTCAAAGAGGCACACCCACCCGATAAGTACTTGGTCAGATAACATACCTAAGGCCATGTTTTTTTGCGGATGTGCATATCACTACAGGAAAAACGTTGTATAATGCGTAATCGACCATGCAGAGCATATCCGATGGTGACAATACTTTGCGTGCATCTCAACATAGTTGAAACGGACTTGCGTGCAAACTGGAGCCCTCATCCGATAAGTACTTGTTTGATTAACACACTTAGAACCGTGTTTTTTCATGGTTGTGTATGACACTAAGATAAAAATGGTGTTCTATGCTTGATCGACAATGCAAAGCATATCCGATGGGCACAATACTTTGCACACACCTTCAACTAGGTGGAATTGAATTACATGCAAAGTGGCACACCCATCCGATAAGTGCTTGATCGGATAACATACCTAGCAGCGTGTTTTTTTTACGGATGTGCATGACACTAGAGCAAAAATAGTATTTAATGCTCGATCGACCAGGCAAAGGATATCCGATGGGCACAACACTTTTCCTACACTGCAAGCTAGGTGGTATTGAAATGTTCTCAAAGAGGCACACCCATCCGATAAGTACTTGGTCAGATAACGCACCTAAGGGCGTGTTTTTTTGCCGATGTGCATATCACTAGGAAAAAAACGGTGTATAATACGTGATCGACCATGCAAATCATATCCGATGGTGTACTTTGCACGCACCTCAACATGGTTGAAACGGAATTGCGTGCAAAGTGGAGCCCCCATCCGATAAGTACTTGTTTAATTAACACACTTAGGACCGTGTTTTTTCATGGTTGTGCATGACACTCAGGCAAAAATGGTGTTTTATGCTTGATCGACAATGCAAAGCATATTCGATGGGCACAATACTTTGCACACACCTTCAACTAGGTGGAATTGACTTACATGCAAAGTGGCACTCCCATCCCATAAGTGCTTGATTGGATAACATACCTAGCAGCGTGTTTTTTTACGGATGTGCATGACACGAGTAAAAATAGTATTTATTGCTCGATCGATCATGCAAAGGATATCTGATGGGCACAACTCTTTTCGTATGCCTCAACCTAGGTGGTATTGGATTGTTCTCAAAGAGGCACACCCATCCGATAAGTACTTGGTCAAATAACACACCTAAGGGCGTGTTTTTTTGCGGATGTGCATCACTCGGGAAAAAATGGTGTATAATGCGTGATCGACCATGCAAAGCATATCCGATGGTGACAATACTTTGCACGCACCTCAACATAGTTGAAACGGACTTGCGTGCAAAGTGGAGCCCCCATCCGATAAGCACTTGTTTGAATAACACACCTAGGACCGTCTTTTTTCATGGTTGTGCATGACACTAAGGCAAAAACGGTGTTTTATGCTTGATCGACAATGCAAAGCATATCCGATGGGCACAATACTTTGCGCACACCTTCAAATATGTGGAATTGACTTACATGCAAAGTGGCACGCCCATCCCATAAGTGCTTGATCGGATAACATACCTAGCAGCGTGTTTTTTTACGGATGTGCATGACACTAGAGCAAAAATAGTATTTAATGCTTGATCGACCATGCAAAGAATATCCGATGGGCACAACACTTTTCGTATGCCTCAACCTAGGTGGTATTGAAATGTTCTCAATGAGGCACACCCATCCGATAAGTACTTGGTCACAAAACACACCTAATGGCGTGTTTTTTTAAAGATGTCCATATCACTAGGGAAAAAATGGTGTATAATGCGTCATCGACCATGCAAAGCATATCTGATGGTGACAATACTTTGCACGCACCTCAACATAGTTGAAACGGAGTGGCGTGCAAAGTGGAGCCCCTATCCGATAAGTACTTATTTGAATAACACTCCTACGGTCGTGTTTTTATATGGTTGTGCATGACACAAAGGCAAAAACAGTGTTTTATGCTTGATCGACAATGGAAAGCATATCCGATGGGCATAATACTTTGCACACACCTTCAGTCAGGTGGAATTTACTTACATGCAATGTGGCATTCCCATCGCATAAGTACTTGATTGGATAGCACACCTAGCAGCGTGTTTTTTTATGGATGTGCATGACACTAAGGCAAAAATGGTATTTAATGCTCAATCGACCATGCAAAGCATATCTGATGGGCACAATACTTTTCCTACACCTTAACCTAGGTGGTATTGAAATGTTCTCAAAGAGGGACACCCATTCGATAAGTACTTGGTCAGATAACATACCTAAGGGCATGTTTTTTTGCAGATGTGCATATCACTACGGGAAAAACGTTGTATAATGCGTTATCGACCATGCAGAGCATATCTGATGGTGACAATACTTTGCACGCATCTCAACCTAGGTTAAACAGACTTGCGTGCAAATTGGAGCCCCCATCCAATAAGTACTTGTTTGAATAACACACCTAGGACCGTGTTTTTTCATGGTTGTGCATGACACTAAGGCAAAAACGGTGTTTTATGCTTGATCGACAATGTAAAGCATATCCGATGGGCACAATACTTTGCAGACACCTTCAACTAGGTGGAATTGACTTACATGCAAAGTGGCACTCCCATCCCATAAGTGCTTGATCGGATAACATACCTAGCAGTGTGTTTTTTTACGGATGTGCATGACACTAGAGCAAAAATAGTATTTAATGCTCGATCGACCATGCAAAGGATATCTGATGGGCACAACACTTTTCGTATGCCTCAACCTAGGTGGTATTGAAATATTCTCAAAGAGGCACACCCATTCGATAAGTACTTGGTCAGATAACACACCTAAGGGCGTGTTTTTTTGTGGATGTGCATATCACTAGGGAAAAAATGGTGTATAATGCGTGATCGACCATGCAAAGCATATCCGATGGTGAAAATACTTTGCACGCACCTCAATGTAGTTGAAATGGACTTGCGTGCAAAGTGGAGCCCCCATCCGATAAGTACTAGTTTGAATAACACACCTAGGACCGTGTTTTTATATGGTTGTGCATGACACTAAGGCAAAAACGGTGTTTTATGCTTAATCGACAATGCAAACCATATCCGATGGGCACAATACTTTGCACACACCTTCAACTAAGTGGAATTGACTTACATGGAAAGTGGCATTCCCATCGCATAAGTGCTTGATTGGATAACATACCTAGCAGCGTGTTTTTTTACAGATGTGCATGACACTAAGGCAAAAATGGTATTTAATGCTTGATCAACCATGCAAAGCATATCCGATGGGCACAATACTTTTCCTATACCTTAATCTAGGTGGTATTGAAATGTTCTCAAAGAGGCACACCCATCCGATAAGTACTTGGTCAGATAACATACCAAAGGGTATGTGTTTTTACGGATGTGCATATCACTACGGGAAAAATGTTGTATAATGCATAATCGACCATGCAGAGCATATCCGATGGTGACAATACTTTGCATGCATCTCAAGCTAGTTGAAACGGACTTGCGTGCAAGCTGGAGCCCCCATCCGATAAGTACTTGTTTGATTAACACACTTTTTTTGATGGTTGTGCATGACACTAAGGCAAAAACGGTGTTTTATGCTTGATCAACAATGCAAAGCATATCCGATGGGCACAATACTTTGCACACACCTTCAACTAGGTTGAATTGACTTACATGAAAAGTGGCACACCCATCCCGTAAGTGCTTGATCGGATAACATACCTAGCAGCGTGTTTTTTTTACGGATGTGCATGACACTAGAGCAAAAATAGTATTTAATGCTCGATCAACCATGCAAAGGATATCTGATGGGCACAATACTTTTCCTACACCACAACCTAGGTGGTATTGAAATGTTCTCAAAGAGGCACACCCATCCGATAAGTACTTGGTCAGACAACACACCTAAGGGCGTGCTTTTTTGCCGATGTGGATACCACTAGGGAAAAAACGGTGTATAATGCGTGATCGATCATGCAAATCATATCCGATGGTGACAATACTTTTCACACACCTCAATGCAGTTGAAATGGACTTGCGTGCAAAGTGGAGCCCCCATCCGATAAGTACTTGTTTGAATTTAACACACCTAGGACCGTGTTTTTTAATGGTTGTACATGACACAGGCAAAAACCGTGTTTTATGCTTGATCGACAATGCAAAGCATATCCGATGGGCACAATACTTTGCACACACCTTCAACTAGGTGGAATTGACTTACATGCAAAGTGGCACGCCCATCCCATAAGTGCTTGATTGGATAACATACCTAGCAGCGTGTGTTTTGACGGATGTGCATTACACTAGAGAAAAAATAGTATTTAATGCTCGATCGACCATGCAAAGGATATCCGATGGGCACAACACATTTTGTACAGCTCAACCTAGGTGGTATTGAAATGTTCTCAATGAGGCACACCCATCCGATAAGTACTTGGTCAGATAACACACCTAATGGGGTGTTTTTTTGCGGATGTCCATATCACTCGGGAAAAAATGGTGTATAATGCGTGATCAACCATGCCAAGCATATCCGATGGTGACAATACTTTGCACGCACCTCAAGGTAGTTGAAACGGACTTGCATGCAAAGTGGAGCCCCCATCCGATAAGTACTTAATTGATAACACACCTACGGCCGTGTTTTTATATGGTTGTGCATGACACAAAGGCAAAAACGGTGTTTTATGCTTGATGGACAATGCAAACCATATCCGATGGGCACAATACTTTGCACACACCTTCAACTAGGTGGAATTGACTTACATGCAAAGTGGCATTCCCATCGTATAAGTACTTGATCAGATAACACACCTAGCAGCGTGTTGTTTTACGGATGTGCATGACACTAAAGTAAAAATGGTATTTAATGCTCGATCGACCATGCAAAGCATATCCGATGGACACAATACTTTTCCTACACCTTAACCTAGGTGGTATTGAAATGCTCTCAAAGAGGCACACCCATCCGATAAGTACTTGGTCAGATAACATACCTAAGGGTATGTTTTTTTGCGGATGTGCATATCACTACGGGAAAAACGTTGTATAATGCGTAATCGACCATGCAAAGCATATCCGATGGTGACAATACTTTGCACGCATCTCAAACTAGTTGAAACGGACTTGCGTGCAAACTGGAGCCCCCATCCGATAAGTACTTGTTTGATTAACACACTTAGGACCGTGTTTTTTCATGGTTGTGCATGACACTAAGGCAAAAACAGTGTTTTATGCTTGATCGACAATGCAAAGCATATCCGATGGGCACAATACTTTGCAAACACCTTCAACTAGGTGGAATTGACTTACATGCAAAGTGGCACTCCCATCCCATAAGTGCTTGATCGGATAACACACCTAGTAGCGTGTTTTTTTACAGGTGTGCATGACACTAGAGCAAAAATAGTATTTATTGCTCGATCGATCATGCAAAGGATATCCGATGGGCACAAAACTTTTCGTACACTTCAACCTAGGTGGTATTGAAATTTTCTCAAAGAGGCACACCCATCCGATAAGTACTTGGTCAGATAACACACCTAAGGGCGTGTATTTTTGCAGATGTGCATATCACTAGAGAAAAAATGGTGTATAAGGCGTGATCGACCATGCAAAGCATATCCGATGGTGACAATACTTTGCATGCACCTCAACATAGTTGAAACGGACTTGTGTGCAAAGTGGATCCCCCATCCGATAAGTACTTGTTTGAATAACACACCTAGGACCGTGTTTTTTCATGGTTGTGCATGACACTAAGGCAAAAACGGAGTTTTATGCTTGATCGACAATGCAAACCATATCCGATGGGCATAATACTTTGCACACACCTTCAACTAGGTGGAATTGACTTACATGCAAAGTGGCACACCCATCCCATAAGTGCTTGATCGGATAACATACCTAGCAGCGTAATTTTTTATGGATGTGCATGACACTAGAGCAAAAATAGTATTTAATGCTCGATTGACCATGCAAAGCATATCCAGTGGGCACAACACTTTTCATAGTTGAAACGGACTTGCGTGCAAAGTGGAGCCCCCATCTGATAAGTACTTGTTTGATTAACACGTGCCTAGGACCGTGTTTTTTCATGGTTGTGCATGACACTAAGGCAAGAACCTTGTTTTATGCTTAATCGACAATGCAAAGCATATTAGATGGGCACAATAATTTGCACACACCTTCAACTAGGTGGAATTGACTTACATGCAAAGTGGCACTCCCATCCCATAAGTGCTTGATCGGATAACATACCTAGCAGCGTGTTTTTTTACGGAAGTGCATGACACTACAGCAAAAATAGTATTTATTGCTCGATCAATCATGCAAAGGATATCCGATGGGCACAACACTTTTTGTATGCCTCAACCTAGGTGATATTAGAATGGTCTTAAAGAGGCACACCCATCCGATAAGTACTTGGTCAGATAACACACCTAAGGGCGTGTTTTTTTGTGGATGTGCATATCACTCAGGAAAAAATGGTGTATAATGCGTGATCGACCATGCAAAGCATATCCGATGGTGAAAATACTGTGCATGCACCTCAATGTAGTTGAAACGGACTTGCGTGCAAAGTGGAGCCCCCATCCGATAAGTACTTGCTTGAATAACACACCTAGGGCTGTGTTTTTATATGGTTGTGCATGACACAAAGGCAAAAACGGTGTTTTATGCTTGATCCACAATCCAAAGCATATCCGATGGGCACAATACTTTACACACACCTTCAACCAGGTGGAATTGACTTACATGCAAAGTGGCATTCCCATCGCATAAGTACTTGATCGGATAACACACCTAGCATCGTGTTTTTTTTACAGATGTGCATGACACTAGAGCAAAAATAGTATTTAATGCTCGATCGACCATGCAAAGCAATCCGATGGGAACAATACTTTTCCTATGCCTTAACCTAGGTGGTATTGAAATTATGTCAAAGAGGCACACCCATCCGATAAGTACTTGGTTAGATAACATACCTAAGGGCGTGTTTTTTTGCAGATGTGCATATCACTACGGGAAGAACGTTGTATAATGTGCAATCGACCATGCAGAGCATATTCTATGGTGACAATACTTTGCACGCATCTCAACCTAGTTAAAACAGACTTGCGTGAAAAGTGGAGCCCCCATCCAATAAGTACTTGTTTGATTAACACACTTAGGACCATGTTTTTTCATGGTTGTGCATGACACTAAGGCAAAAACGGTGTTTTATGCTTGATCGACAATGCAAAGCATATCCGATGGGCACAAAACTTTGCATACACCTTCAACTAGGTGGAATTGACTTACATGCAAAGTGGCACACCCATCCCATAAGTGCTTGATTGGATAACATACCTAGTAGGCTCGTGTTTTTTTACGGATGTGCATGACACTAGAGCAAAAATAGTATTTAATGCTCGATCGACCATGCAAAGGATAACTTGGTGTGTCCATTTGATGAGTACTTGATCGGATAACTTCTCCTACCAATAAATTAAGTACTAATTAAAAATTATAATAAATGAGTAGATTATTAAAAAGAGACTAATATTTATGTAATTGTTGCTACTTTAGCTTGCTTGCGAAGGACTCTCACAAAGGAGATGGCTATAGATTTTGTTCCAGGGATGGATGTGATTTTATGTAGCAAAAGAGAAGTAGTTGCATTTGCTACAATCCATGATAGTGATCCCAATTCAGTTTGCCATTTTCGAAGACTTGGCGAAGATAAGGTGGCAGTTACTGTATCAAAGATTCTTAGCGCACATGTTGAGCTAAAGTATAAATGTGGAGATATGGAAACACTTGGAGATGTTATGCCCTACAATACATCCAACAAATCATTTATAGCATGGGACAAAGGTGAGACTTATGCAACAGGCATTATCAAGAATACAAAGTGCACCACCTTGGATTTTACTATAGGGGACATTTTACAAATGAGATCATTTGCAAATAAGACTGTAGCAAAAGGTGAAGTATTGGGATTTGAACAAGTGGAGCAATGGTCATTTGCACAGATGAGGATTCTAAAAGTCACTGATGATGGTATGGTTGATAACATAACATCCTTATGTGATCCCTACTATGAGGTAGGCAAGAATATGAGATGGAGCATGCAATTTTTAAACATGAGAAAGAGGCACGTGGTTTTCAATGATAAAGACAAGGTATACTACAATATCAAAGGACCTAAAAAGCGTGCCCATGTGCTAGGCTCTATCACTTCAAATGTGGATGATTTCAATATACTCAATTATAGAAGTGACATCTTATCTGGAGTGGATGAGTTCATTGGTTCTGAGAAACAAAATGATTTTAGAAGCGAAGCCTTATCTGGGGTGGATGAATTCTTGCACAGTGAGAAGGGCAAAGGTTTCAATAGCGATGTCTTGTCAAGTGTGGATGAGTTCATGCATATTAACAAACCTGGTGTCAATCAAGCTTGTGGATTTGTGAAAGCCATGCAAGATGTCCCAATGAGTGATGTTCTCTCAGGAGTGGAAGAGTTTCAAGGTTCTCAATACTCTCGTAGAATATTGAATTCATTGAATGGTCCTAAGAGTATGTTAAAAATGAGGATTATTTAATATTTAGCTTTGATTGTGATATGGACAAGGATGCAACGACCAATCATGGATGCTTGGTTACAAACAAATGTGAGGAGAAGAAGTGCATAAATACAGATAACAACGTGCACGAGGAACGAAAACGGTCATACATATGCATGAAGAGAAAGCGAATCCAGGTAGATCCACAAAAGCAACCAAAGAGGAAGAGAGTAATGAAGGAGGAGAACATGTTAAATGCATTGGGATATCTATGTTACAAGCGAAGATGTATGCGCTTCATTGATCTTGCAGACATCAGGGAATGTAGAGGACATGTGTGGCAAAGAAGAGGAAGCAAAAGAAATGAATACCTTCTCAAAAGTCTCTCTTACTTTCTTCAGAATGGCAATAAAAGGCTAAGTTCAAGACAAAAGGTAAAACCTCTCGTAAATGGAAAAAGGATTTGCAATAAGGCATATCGCTATATTACTGGATTATCCCATGGTACATATTGGGATTTAGTCACCAAGGCAAAGGGCGGCAACAAATTTAGCATTCATGGTAATAGAGAAGGTCCAAATCAAGAATCTCAACTATCAGGGCAGCAACAATTTTGCAAGACTTCATACATGAAAATGCTTTACCTCAACCCCATATATCTACCAAACTCCCTAACGGTGACGCGATCACTGAAATGCACCTTCCAATGGGCTTGACAAAGCTCGAAGTATTTGACTCTATTGCAGAAAAGCAAAGGCAAAGAGGGGATGCCGTAGCTTCTTCTCATACTTTGTATACTCTTTGGAAGAAGAACTTTGGATATGTTAAAATCCCAAGGAGGCAAAAAATGTCAAAGTGCAATGTCTGTGATGATTTAAAGCGAGCGATTGAGAGTGCAACATGTCCAAATCAAAGGGAATTATACCAAAAAAATCGAAAATCTCATCATGACCTTATTCGACATTCCAGACAAAAATATGCATTTTGGAAGGAGCAAGCTATTTCGCATCCCGATGACTACATGTGCCTTATTGTAGATGGCATGGATCAGAATACAACAACATTGCCTTGTTTTGTTGCCACTCCACCTAAATTACAAGGAAAGCACTTTCTAAAGACACATCTATGTGGAGTGTTAGTGCATGGAATTAAGTTCTTTGCAGATATATGGATTGATTCCTTGCATCTACATGATAGCAATCAAGTTGTAACATCTATTATGAAGGCAATTCGCAATGTACATGCAAAAAAAGGTCGCCTGCCACCGACTTTGAGAATACAAGCTGATAATTGCGGCAAGAAAATAAGAATGTACACATGTTTGCATTCTGCTCCATGCTAGTTGCTCATCAAATCTTCAATGAGGTCGAATGTGGATTTTTGTATGTTGGGCATACACATGAGGATATCAATCAAGTTTTTAGCACATTCTCAAGGGAGCTTAAATGCAAGGATGTGGAGACAATAGATGACTTGGTAAGAAGATGTGGCAGGCAAGTTGGTGGTCGTAAGGAAAGTACAGTATGTGAGAGGCTCGAAAGAATGTATGATTGGAAGAGCTTCATTCTACCTTTCATACAAACGGGTGGTGATGCATTGACAGGTCATACCAATCCACACTACTTTCGTTTTTGTTTTAAAGATGAAAAACCCGTAATGCAATGGCAACAGTACTCATGATACAAAATGGGAACCTGAAGAACCTTACAGTCTCTTAACTTCAATTCCCAGCAAGGAAAGGTATCCAACATGGGCTCCTATACAAGAATTCAATGAGAGGTCTAACTGTGAAATCGAAGGATTAAAAGCATTTATTACATACAAAGAGGAAATGCTCCGAAGATATCCTGATTCAAAGCCTACTTGGAGAGAACACGCTACCACTATAATTAACAAGACACGAAATTTAATAAAGGACCTTGAGAGAATGCGAGGCTCAAAGGATGTCAAGGAAGAATGCAATATGTTTTGGCCAAATGCTCATAACGATTTGTGCCCAGCTCCAGTCTTTGAAAAAGAATTTGTATCATTACTCCCACATCCATATTGTGGACCAAAGAAGAGAGAGTTTATGCCACAAGTAGATATAGAGGTCGATTGTTTTGTTGTGGTTCAGCCATCGGATGATGAATATGAGAATGTGAAGTTTTGGGTTGCAAAAGTAGTTGATGTGCAAAGAGATGACCAAGGGAGAGCTACAACATTTACAGCGGTATGGTATGAGCCAAAGGGCAAGAAGGAGAATATGGATAACAACACATTGTATACTAATTGTATAATGAAGGAGTGGGTCCCAAATGATGAAGCGGTCTCTCAAGTTTTGACGGAGACAATCATAGTGTCTTGGCATTCAAGGGCAAAGAAATCAAAGAAGCACATGGGATATGAGGTAGAAGGGAAAATAAAAATACCACAGCAAACTATTTTGCATATACACGAATTTTTAAGGATGCTCGCCATGGAGGAAGTAGAAGGAGATCGCGCAAATGAAGAATGTCCATGATTAAAGCTTTGTATTGAAGTCCATTGAAGGATTTTATTTGAGTACTAGGCAAGAAGCCAATCCAAGACAATTATAATCAGAGTCATCACCTCCTATGTCAAATGAGAGTCAAAATATGCACTGGATGTCACCCAAGGGTCAAGGCTTGCCAAGACAATAGGGAGTTAATGCAGATGGCACCTAGCAAGGGACTATCACATTGAGCGATAAGACAATGGGGAGTCAATGCACCCAAGGGGCAAGGCTTGGCAAGATAACTTGTGGGAGTTAATGCAGATGGCACCTGTATTTTGCACTGGATGTCACCCAAGGGTCAAGGCTTGGCAAGACAATAGGGAGTTAATGCAGATGGCACCTGGCAAGGGACTATCGCATTGAGCAATAAGACAATGGGGAGTCAATGCACCCAAGGGGCAAGGCTTGGCAAGACAAGTGGGAGTCAAATTATGCAGATGGCACCTGGCAAGGGACTGTCGTGACATTGAGCAATAAGATAATGGAGAGTCAAATTATGTAGATGGCACGAATTGAGGCTCTTTAAGAGCAACAATTTAAATTGTAAACATATGTTCAATCCATATCATTTTGGATATAAAGACTCTAGCTGAGAGCAACCTCTCTCAATGTAATCATATGATAATAGCTATAATTGCTATTATACCTCTTTGGTTCAATACAAAACTTGGGTCTTATGGCATCATGTCTTTTTTCTATTTATTAAAAGTCTTAAAAATTTTGTGCATATTGCGAGTGATAATGTTATTTTCATGAAATATTTAAGTCTCCTTTCATGGATTTATAAATTTAACATATCAAGGAAAAACGTCAAGGAAAAATATTAAAAATAATTAAATTAACAAATAACTTAGATATAGCTAGAATTTCTAATATAGGATTATTTCAAATTCTTGCATGTTGGTGCAAAAGTATAGATTAAAAAAACAATATTTTTATGTGAATATCATAGTGCCACAAAGTGAACTTTTGATTTGAGAAGAATATTTTCAGAAAGTAAAATTTTGATTTGGGAAGGATATTTTGACAAAGTAAAGTTTTCATTTGGGAAGGATTTTTGGGCTTCGTCCAAAAACAACACAAAAAGTCCAAAATTAATGAAATAGGTGTTCTAGGAGGACAAGTGGAGGGTTGGCACAAGAAGTCTTGCCACCTCATCCTACTTCCCCATTATTTAACTTGCACTCTTGGACTATTTACACCCCCCCCACATGGGCCTATCCTACATGGAGGGAATAATCTAATATAATATCCATCTCCACCTATTTTATATTACTTCTCCCATGGTCCTGGGGCCATGTCTCACTAAATGCAAGCATGGGACCGCCTAGGTGGAGGGGTTGCACATGGAGAAACCATGCCACCTTACCATTTTATAATATAACTACCATGAATTATGTACACCACACCTTATGGGTCCTCTTACGTGGAAGGGTGGCACATGGTCATGCCCTGCCACCTCCACCTTGGGCCCTATGCACACCATATTTCAACTATTGCCACACATACAAGCACACACACATATTTATGCCTTTTACCTTGCTCAAATTTATCCATAACAGTAGGGGTGAGGGTACACATATACCAATGACACACACACAATAATAAGGTTGTCTTACATGGGTCACATACACACACAGACATTTTTTTGGGTGAAAGCACACACACGTGCACACACACACATGCACACACAAGTTGCTCCAAAGTATCAAAACTTAGAAATCATCTTTAATGCTTCTAAATCTTTTTTGTTGAAGGTTGCTCAAATAATTTTTAAAGCTTCTCAGAAAAATTATTAAAGAGACCTATTTAAAAAGCTTTTCCAAAGATATTTCTAAATCTTTCAGAGCAAACTCTTTAAATAAAAGACTTCGTAACTGTTGTAATTGTTTTCTAAAACTTTTCTTGACTTTGAGACTGAGGGGGGTAGTTCTCATAGAGAAAGAGAGAGAGAGAGAGCGAGAGAGAGAGAGAGAGAGAGAGAGAGAGAGAGAGAGAGAGAGAGAGAGAGGTGTGACTATAGATTCTAAAGCAAATTGTTTACAAAAGCTTCATATTATTTTAAATTGTTTGTGTCTGTGTGTGTGTTTGTGCGATTCTTTAGAAAAATTGCATATTATTTTAAATAAAAGACTGAGAAAAGAATTCATAAACATTTTTTGAAACACTACAAGACACGGGCCTCTTTTCAACATTGTCTATTGACTCTTCATGGGCATAGGCATGAAGATTATTGGTACAATTGGCCAGCGGGGAAGATGTCAGTGTAGATGTCAAAATAGCAGCCACTATGCTAGTTGGTATATATGTCGGTATATACTGACCCCTATACCAACCTCAGGGGGTGCACTACTTAGAAATGCTATGTATCATGTGCATTGAAGGGGTATTAAAAAAACCCTCAACTAAAATTTTCCCCCCAATAAAAGCACCCATCTTTACTTATGAACTAAGTGATTTTTTTCTAAAGTTGAATAATAAAACCCTCTTGTTATTGTAAACCTGTTAAAATTTTCCAAAAAGTTAAATTAAAATACCCCTCCTTTTGAATGCACGTGGTACACTAAAATTGAGGTGAACCCTCCAAGATACTGACATGTATACCAACTACTGCCAACCCTTGCACCGATGCTTTTATTGACGCTTTCCCCAACTTTTGTGTACAATTTTCCATACCGTTTAATCCAAGGGTCCCAAAATAATTTTGAACCACGAGTTTGGTCATTTGAAAGATAAAAAATATAAGAATATGTACACCAAAATTAATAGTGAACTTAACATACAAATTAATGTACAAAATGTCACTATAAAAATGTGAGGGCCAAATTATAGATAACAAGTCTCGTCGATGTTAAAACTATGAATCAGTAGCATTTACATTGATGTCTTCATCTTGATCCAAATCTTGTGCACCAAATATGTCTATCTCAATGTTTACATACAATTGATCACCTACATTATCATCCCCTATTGTATGTCTACTTAGGAGTTGATCCTCTAGTTTGCTGGGACTCTAGTTCTCCCTCTTCTTCCCCAAAGTCATGATCTCCACCTTCCTCCATTACAGTGTCATTATTGTCACCTTCTTCATGGCCCATATTGTCACCTTCATCCTCTTCCCTAGAACCATCGGCACCATTATTTGTATCTTCTACCAACATCTCCATATCTGCATTCCCATCACTATCACACACGGGTCCTATTCTGACACTTAAGCACCGATGTTTAGCACACGTGGGGTGCTAATAATTGGTAATCAAAGAGGGATTAGTTAATTGTCGCTATATAGCGACTTTAGACAAGTGTCGCTATATAGTGACCTTTAAAGAAAGTCGCTATATAGCGACACTTACTAGACTTATGAATGGTTGTTATATAGCGACACTGAGACAGTTTCCTATAGCGACATTTTATAGAGAGTGTTTTTTCCCATACCGACCTTTAAAGATAGTTTTTCCCAATGACCATTTTTTTTTCCTTTTGATACATGTTTGATCCTTTGAGAGAATAAAAGTACAAGAGCATGTACATCAAGCCTTTGAAGCTCATATATTCGTGTCCAAATTTGAAATGATAAAAATCAATAAAGAGCATTTACATCAACGGCTTTAAGTCTAACACACCAAACAAGTCTATCTCTAACTCTATACCGAGTTGATCTCCTATATCATCATCATACTCTAGCATCGTACGTTCACCTAAGATGATCATCTTCTTCAATAAAGTGTGGTGATTCTTGACGATCGTCACCTTCTTCCTCAATATCATGATCTCCATCTTCCTCCCATATGATGTCATCATGTGCATCTTCCTCTTGGCTCATATTGTGATCTTCATCTTCTTCGCTAGATCCATCTGGATCAATTGGATCCGGCATTGGTAGTGGCATCTCCATATCCACATCTCTATCTTTAAAAATTTGCTTACTTTGTGGTGCAAATTGGATCACGTACCACCATCTTGGATCAAAACGATTCGGATGAAAAACCACCTATATTGAAGATGGGTGCCAAATGCCATCAATTATATATATGAAATTATGCTTAAGTACATGTATCAATGGATCTTTAAAAACAAAAGCTTCAATTAATGAAATCATTAGTATGCACGTGCTCACAATGCTCGGGAAGAACAAAAGTATCATTTCGATTGGTCCAAAGTTTGGTGGAGTCTATTGCAAAGAAACTACTACTGTCTTTTCTCACTATCGCATGGGGACCATTGTAAATACTTCTAAACCATTTTACATCAAGAATGAAAATACTAAATTGTATGAAATCAATTTCATAGATTTCGTGTATGGTCCCACAATAATCCAACTACGAGGAGATAAGATTGGTATCTGAAGCACTTGCTCGGCTATCTTCTGTGAAGTTAGCCATGACTCCACAATCATATGTGACTCTCTTTGAATCGATGCGTTCCATGCAAAAATGTCATCCATATGACCATAATGCACTATACTTTTTGTACTGAAAAGAGCATCATTAAAACAATGAAGATGCATCTATTTTATAGCATATATTGCAACAAATAATTACTTGATTACGTCAAGAGGTAAGAAACTTACATGCATCATACATCTAGATGATAACTCTCGCTCGTGCTCATTTATTGTCTCTCTATCGCATTTGGCTTTACCTATCTCAAGATTTCGTGTAAATATAAGATCTTGTCTCAAGGTTTCATGTCATAATGGTATGCAATATTAATCACGATCTCAGATTTTGTCCCCTCTAGCCACTTTGACTGAGGGGTCATCACTTGGGCATGCCCATTGTAAGGGAAGGAAGAGTACGAAGGGTTGCTTATGCTGTGTTGACTCGGGAGATGTAGATAAGTCAGCACACTCACATTGCTACAGGTCTCCACTTGGTTCCCAGACCCAGTACCAATTAGGTCCCTTGCCCTCTCCTACTCCCACTACTACTCCTTGCTCCATAAGCACTTGCAGTGACACCACTTGCTCAGACTCTACCACTACCATGAGTCCTCCTTACCCAGTCGAGGACCTGTCCTATGAAATCAGGGTTGCTAGAGAGATAATAGAAAATAAAAAGAGCTCAGCAATGATGGCCACAATGAGGCGGTTGATGAGCCACCACTTCAGGAGCGGCATAGCTACCGACTGGTGGTACCAAGATGACCAAAAGAAGCAAGCAGTCATCGATGAATTGAAAAGACAATATCCTAACCCCCCAAATTAGGAGTTCAATTCAGATTACATGAAAGAGCACATGGGGGTCCTCTTGAAGCATCGTAAGTCAACCTTGCATACTTCCATCGCAAAGGGGACGGCTAAACCTAGCTGGGCGGACAAAGCTGACTAGAAGTTTTTCAAGAAGTAGTATAGGGACCATCCCGAACTATTCGAGGGTCAGAGGAGGGCTATGAGGAGATGGTTGGAATCTGTAGGTACTTCGCACTTTGGTGTAGGCGGACGGCTGGCGTTCGAGGCAACTGTGGTAAGTCTACTTCTTGTCATTTAATGTATTATTCTATTTATTTTACTACATATTGGATGCACTTTATCTAACTCTCATAAATTAGGCCCACAGCAAGCTACGATGGGCCTTTCGATAGACACAGAGGTCATTTTCTGTTTGTCAAAGATAATGTGTACCTATCATAAACAACCAAAAAATCAGAGAAAATCGAGATGCACATTCTAAATAGGAATAAAGCTGTGGTTTATTGAGATGGAGGCCATGGGAGCGACGGTCGATTGGGTTGAGGTGGCTGCTCGCACAGTATAAGTCTACTTCTACTTGTAATCTCACTTTTTAAACTGTTTTATTCTTTAAGTTCCAACCTAATTTCCAATTAATATGGTTTCACTCTTAGAATCAAAGCTCAAACGTCCCATCAGCGGAGGTGAGAGGTGATGAGGGATTAGGCTTACATGGCTTTGATGAGGGCCAAGGATCAGGTGCAACTCATGAGGGCCAAGGATTAGGTGTAGCTCACGAGGGCCAAGGATCAGGCCAACATGACAAGGACGAGGACGACAAGGATGACGATTCAGATGAGCAGTAGTAGTAGTAGTATTAGTAGTAGTTTGCATATACTTCACCATGTATATGCTTCTGTATGTCGACTCGTTTGAGAGATTTTGTATCACCCTTTTCAAAAGGGTAATTTTGTAACAAACAATGTTGTATATCTTCAACATGTATATGCTTTTATCGCTCAGCTCGTCTGAGCGATTTTGTATCACCCTTTTCACAAGGAAAATTTTGTAACAAAAAACATTCTTTCGTAATTACTAAAAACAAAACATTAGTGGGGCAAAACAAGCCTTATTGTGGCCTTGTTTAGCCCCACTAATGTTTTTTAAAAGCTTCTGTTAATCATCGCTATATAGCGACATTTATCAGTGTCACTATATAGCGACGTTTACCAATGTCGCTATATAGTGACGTTTATTAGTGTCACTATATAGTGATGCTTATATAGCGACCGTTCGTTTTTGACGCTAATAGTAGCAACGTAAATACCGAACTTTGCACCTATCAAAAAAAAACTTTTTAACGTAAAAAAGGTTGGTATTTCCATCGAAAAATGGCCTGCGCCTTGTAGTGTATCTTCAAAAATATGTTTGCTTCAAGGAGCAACTTGGACCGCATACCACCATCTTGGATCCAAATGATCTGGATGGAAGACCACCTACATTGAAGATACAAATTAGGTGCTAGTAGTTATATTCATTTATAAAGTATTAAAAAATATATATATGAACATCTACCAACATTTGTTTGAAAACAAAGATATTATCTTTTAATCAATTCATTAGTGTGTATTTGTTCATAATGCTCTGGAAGAACCAAAGTATTAGTTTCATCGGTCGAGGGTCTAGTAGAGTCAATGGCAAAGAAACCAAGGTGGTGGCAAGGTGGCTCTCATCAACCACATCTATCATGGCTATGATTCCACTGGGCTAGAAGTTAATTACCAGCCCACCAGAGTGGCCTACTCACCCACCATCAGGCTTAGGCATACATGATCACTATGAGTGCTCCAGCCACCATGATGGCTCAAACTTTATAATATATAAGATTTGTGGCATTTGACATTTTACTATGTTGCTCTTATCCGCCCCTGCTTAGCTACTTTGCTCCACACACTCTACTACTTTGCTCCACACCCCTCCTCAAGCTCTTTTCTGCCCCTGCACTACTTTGCTCCATGCTCCCTCCTCCAACTCTCGTCACTGATCTACTCCCTTGCTCATTGCTGCTCACCCACTAATCTTGACCACACCTACTACCACTCCCCCTTGATGCACTATGATCCCAATGTTATCTTCCTTCTCATATAAGGTGATTGTGTTGCACTCACCGGGAGTAGAAATGATGGCACTAGTGGAGGCCCTTCATTCCCATAGTCGATTCCCCCCATATCTGCATGTCACCACCTTAGATTACATGCTCACCTCTAGCCTCTTTATGGCTGTGTTGTTTGGGTTCCCCCTAGATGTTGTAATCTTTTGGCCTCTAAGGTACTCAACGGTCTTTTGGCTCACTAGATGTAATGTTTTGGTCTCTAAGGCTCTCAGCAATTACCGAGTTTTTACTACATTTATGTAATCTCTTTTTGTTTAATTTGAGGCTCTCAATATTCAGTGTTGTTAACTTTTATATTTGAATGGTTATGGTCGCTAGCTGTAATCTTTTGGCCTTTAAGGCTCTCAGCAATTGTCGAGCTTTTATAAATGTAAGATCCTCTATTCAATTTTCGCTTGGTATAAGTTGTTAATTTTTATATAACCTATTACTGGATGTAGATGTACATTGCAATCTCTTTTGCTCAATTTTCACTTGATGAATTATAGTTGATTATCTGGATGGCACCATTGGGCCTCCAGTCACCACGGTGGTTCGGAATACTTTTGCCCTCATTTATATGTACCATTAATAAGGACTGAAATACTAGTAAAGTAGGACTACAATTTCCTTGGTTTATGACCAAAATAATGGTAAAATAGCTCCAATGACCCATCGTTGTGGTTGCATGAAGATAATAGAAAAACACAATTAAGATTTCAAAAAATGCAATTGATGATATGGCCCTTGAGGGGTCCCTTCTAGGGGCCAAGGCCATATCAACATGCATTATACAATATCCAAGACTGACTAGATAGATATGGCACGTCGATATGGCCCTTGCCCCTAAATGGGACCCCTCAAGGGCCATATCGTCAATTGCATTTCACTTGGTTGCACTTGGAAATACATTTTCCTTGGTACACAAATATATAACTCCAAGAACCAGTGCAATAGCCATCATAGATCTCCTTCTATTTGCGAGAGTGCTAGTCATCATCGACCGCCTCCTATATTATGTGAAAATAGGTAACATAGCTATAACTCCAAGAACCAGTGTTGTGGTCTCTCCAAGACAACCTTGAATTTTGGGCAATGATAGATTGTCAAGCCTGCACTGAGGCGATGCTCTGAATGATAGACTGCATCTCATTATTATGCCAAAAACCACCGCAGTGGTTTCTCCAAGCCAACCTATGATTTGCATGGGAAAAAGCTATAGCAAAAGGCTATGTGATGACAAGTGGTTAGGCCAGAGACTGCAATGCGACAGTGTTCAGAATGATAGATTGCATCTCATTATTATGCCAAGAACCAACACGGTGGTCTCTCCAAGCCAACCTTGAATTTTAATGATCCGAATGGGTGCGGTGCCCAGTGATAGGTGGCAAAGCTACGACAAAAGGCTACACGATGATAAGTGGTCAGACGGCTCAAGCCAAAGACTCTATTGCATGAATCAGTGCAGAGATACAAGATGTAGTGCAAAGCTGCCATGTGTCAAGCTATATGGTGTTCATAATAAATAGATTGTGTCTCATTATTACGCCATTATGACATCATCATGTTGAAAAAATTTTCGGCGAGAGCGCTGGTCCATGCAAAATTCAAATATTCACCTAAGAGCACATCACGTCACCACCCCAAAGTGGCCCCAAAAATATTTTTGCAATTGGCTACACCCAACAAAACCTTGACCCTTCTTGCTGTACTTAATGAATCAGTTGAATGCTTTACTAGAATCTATATTAATTTACTTTAGATTAATGTATAGATACTTGCTTTAGATTAAAATTATATTTGTCTCTAGTTATTCATTTAAACTATCATAGAGGTGCATTCATTTATTTTAATGGTGATTAATCCATTTGCTTATATTTACTAACATTTATTCACAAGTTGCTAAATTTACATCATTTTGGCAATCTTATTATCTAAGGGTGTGGAATACCCCGCAATACATTTGTTAAGGGTGTGGAGTACCCCCCTTGGATTTATCTATCATGGTTTTCTCACTCATGACATTAATCGATGCACATCCATCAATGTACAGATTAGAAATCACTTGACCATCAATGATCACATCAACAACAGGTACATCATCACCAACATCTATATCTACGTTTTGAACAATAGAAATGGCACTTTTCTTCTTTTTCTTCTTTGACACTCTTGTGCTTGCTAGCTTTTCCCATTCCTTCCGTAGTCTTGGAGACAAAGCAAGTAATTGACCAATGGTGATTTGAGCCTCCTTTTCTTTAAGGTTGGACAACAAGTTATAGCTTCCAATTCCTTGTCCTAAAGGAAAGTCTGACTGGCTAATTCTCCTTCTAGATGCCTTCTTTTTCTTACTACGGCGTTCCTCTTCCTAATGTTCCTCATCCACTTCTTCCTTGCTTTCTTCTTCTTCTTTTGCTTTACCATGCCCCCGTTTAGCCATCATTACCTCTCTTTCCTCATCCCCTGAAGAAGCCTCTAACAAGGACACTTGTTTTTCTTCTTTCTTTCTCAATCTCGGACACTCGGTGCAATAGTGACCTTTTTCATTACATTCATAGGAAGTGACCCCACTCTTATCTCGAGGCCTGTCTTTACTCTTTGGTGCTCTAGGTTGTCGTGCATTAACCAAATGCAATTTCAAATCAGCAAACTCTTACATCAATTGGGAGATATTATGATCTAACTCAGAGGACTTTGTTACCTGAGGAGTGGCCATTACCTCCACCTTAGAAGTTAAAGCTGTTGAAGACACAAAAGAGGATTCGATCTTTAGAGAAGCTTCTTTCTTGGTTGCAATGCGAAGTGCCTCCACATATGTTGTTGGATCTTTAGTCATTACTTTCGAGCGAAGATGAGGCTACAAAGCCATAACAAATTTGCTCATCTTTAAGTGTTCCATCCCTTAGAGACTTTAAGGGGCCAATGATTCAGATGCCACAGCTCGCAAAGCTACCCTTTCATACTTTGTCCATAAAGTTTCATATCGGATTGCCAATACAGAGACCATCTCACCCTCTCCTTGATAGAACCAGTCCAACTGCAACATCAAAGCATTTGGTGACTCCACTGCCCCAAATCTCTGCTTCATTGTGCTACCACCACTTGGTCCTAGTCCTCCTTGGTAGAGTCCGGCAAGGCCTCATGCCCACTCAAGGCTACACCTTCAAGAAAATCAAGCAAAATCTCCACCCGATCCTTCATGGACCATCCAAAAAGCCAATATCATCAAAAAAAATCCCAAAGATAAGACTCCGGGTCTTCCCCTTGGGTCCCCACAAGATCCCACAGATGCTTAGTATACCAAGACCAACTTGTTATGCATAACCACTCGTTGAAAGCCCTCCACAATGTGATCCTCACCAAAATCTCCAAAAATAAGTGACCAACTAGCACCATGAAACCATTGTGTATACATGCATTCAAGAATCACCCTTCTCACAATTGAAAGTGCACATAATAGCTTCAAGATATTGTACTCTTCATCATTTGCATAGCAAAAGAATTTAAAAGCATTGAGAATCACCACTCCATTGTTATAGTCAAAAACTACCCAAAGACTCAACTCTTCTTCACAGCAAGCTACCAATGCATGGAACAATCCCCAATCTATCATTGTGCCTACTGATGGCATCGATTCACCAACATATTCAAGAGTGCAAACATAAAGGATATGATCATAATGACTGTGCGAATAGCTTGAGCATCACCTTCACAATCTTCAAGTTCTCTTAAATGGGTTGCAATCTCTTCTAAAAAACACATGCCTATAGTAGGCATAACATGTAATCAAGTACACCCGAGACTGTTTAGTAAGGTGGGATGAATCCAATACCAAACGTACCCAACGTCTCCACCAAAAGGATGTGACATGAAGTTGGGGGTAATTAAAAGTCATGCATCTCTTAGCTTCCTACTCTTCCCAATCTTAATAATAGAGACCCTTATCACTTGCAAAGAGAGATGAAGAAAATATTTTCATGCAAAGAAAACCACAACATATCTTTCTCCTTGCTTCCCTTAGAGGAGAATGAATACGGCAACATCCCAAGTGACGTTGTAGTCTAGCATCGGGAGAAGAAAACGACCCGCAAAGGCCATTATCTCACCAAGCTAGTCGACGCCAAAGAGAAGAGCAATGCATTGTTGGAAGAAGATCTTTCGGCTCAACATGACATGAACTGATATATATCTAGGGGCTGATTTGGTTGGATGGGTAAATTCTGAGGAAACATGGCACCTCCTTCACAGAAGCCTCTAGAAATGGCTCAAAATCATTCTACAAACTACTAGAAAACATAGAGGTCTATAACTTCCACTAGAAAACTGATATCAAAAAGTAAAGTACATATAGGGATGTGCCTTGAAGTGAGCTTCATAGTGATATAAGTTTCGTTGAAAACAAATAACCGGTTGAAGAGATATGGACAATTTACTGAAAGGGCTAAAAAACTGCCATAGAAATAAACAATAATACATAGAGACTCATAACTTCTTGTCTTGTACCCAATGCAAGAAACTAATTACATAGGAGGAGACTTAAAGAGAGCTTCATGCTGATATAAGTTTCATTGAAAATAGATAACCGGTTGAAGAGATATGGATAGTTTACTAAAAGGGGGTAAAAACTACCATAGAAATAAACAGTCATACACAGAGACTGATAGGTTCTTATCTTGGACCAAATGCAAGAAACTAATTACATGAGGGAGAACTTAAAGAGAGCTTCATGCTAATATAAGTTTCGTTGAAATCAGACCACCGGGGAGAAAGTTATAGGCCAAATACTAACAAGGGGTCTAACTACTATATTAATTGCCATTTGCCCATGCAGATTTTGCCTAAGCAAACTACTCCCTCAAGGCTCCTAGAATTTGCCTAAAAGAGAGGAAGAAGCTTGCATGGTGGCTCTGGAAATGGATGGACCATGTGTGCACAGTGAGCGGCTGAACAAGAACTAGAGAGTGAGTGGCTAAACAAGAACTAGAGACTTGAATAGAGAGAGAAAAGAACATAGGAATGGAGAAAAGGAATGGAGACTCAAGGAAAATGATCAAAAGTGACTTTCATTGCCATGAGAGTAAGAATCCACTCAAATACACTCAAAATACTACAAACACAAGGGAAAAGAAGAGGTTTCATATATACAAGAGGGAGCAGAAGCTCCAAGACTACTCATAGAGAGAGAATAAACTAGAGAGAGATTGACTCAAGAGTCTACATAAGAGAATATCTACAAGAGGGAGAGAAGGCTCATGGAAGAGGCTTGAGGAGACTAGAGCTACAGCAACATGAGGCCTAATGGTGGAAGAGATGATGAACAAGGGAGAGAAGGGCTCCTTTTGTAGAGATTTTGTCACCCTCCTTCACCCATTTACAATTGCTGCCTGTAGATTCCTTTCCCCATCAATCACATAAGCCCGTATGTCACCATCCATGTCCTTTTTGGCTACTCTTGCCATGTGTCCCATCAAAAGATGCTAAGACTCTTAAAATATTGAGAAAGTCAAGAGTCTGCCCACATGGAGCCCATAGGGACCCTCTCTTTTCCATATGTCCACATCCTCCTTATTCCACATGGGAATTTTTGAAGGATTCCTCTTGACTCCACACTCTTCCACATGCCTTCCACACGCTTGGCATGTGATCTCTCATATATTATTGGAACACATGGACATGAGCCCACCTCTTTATATGACTCACTCTTCTTATTTTCTAAAAAACCCATAATATCCCATACACAAATAACTCTCACCCCGTATCAAGGTATTTATAATTCATACCTATGGTATTTATAATGATCCATTCCACTCATCCTCTCAATCCCATACAATATCTTAGAAAATAGAAATAAGTGAGAGCTGCTAGGCTATCACTTGATACTCAAACTCTTATCAAACATAGAGAAAAACAATACCAATGCCAAATTAAAAATATCAATTTTTAGCATCACAATGTTTACATATTTTCGATCATATATTCTACCTTGTGATCTGTCATTATCTTGATGTGTGGATGTTCAATTTGAGTAGTCTTTGCTTTTTTAATCGTAAATTTTATGTATTGTTGTGTCTCTACCTCCCCACAATGACCCAAATGTGATAGTATGAGGATGAAAGAAAAGTTAATTGTGAGTTTTAGGCATGCCTTCATTGTTGAAATATGTTTGATTTGCTTATGATCACATCAATTGTTATAATGATACTGAGAGGAATAAGATACTGGATGAGGGGCTCGCTTGCTTGAAACCTATTCAATCTTGCTCGCTTATTTGGGGCCGCTCACTTCTGTGCTCGCTTTTTGGTAATCCTCTATGAAATAAAAGCCCCTGTTCAAAGTTTTTGCTTTTCAGAGAGTGTTTTCATTGATGATTTTTTGTACATATGCATGCACATTTTTTGGGATTTCATTCATCATAGAAGGAGTAACTTCTAACCCATCCTCTTCTACCTTCACCCATTTGTGCATCCAAGCGTTCTATTTAGTCGACAGTAAAGCTGATGCCATTTGGTTCACAATATTATGATCAGCCTTACATTGACTGATTGGAATATTTTTTCCTGTAAGCAAATATTCAATCGCTCTTTACTGCATCACACTTGACCTACTAGATGATGCAATATTCTATGCAATGGTCTTTGTTCCTTTTGCCAAAAAACCATTCTTTGGACATTAATTTCTCTGTAGCTTTACTTTCGTACTTGTCTGGCAAGTTTCTTATAGGCCTCCACATCCCCAAGACATCATCTCTTTTTTCTTGTTCTTATTTGTCTTATTTGTAATAGATGAGGTAGCCTCATATATGACATCTCCCTTCTCACATGCAAGATAGACTTTTTTATCTGATCAAAAACTTCATCACTGCCAAAAAGTATACTTGTGTAGTCTTGATACTTGTCCCTTACAATCTTAAAACTTGTCATCACCTCTGACCTTTCTTGCTTTCCCCTTGGTACAATTGCAATCAAGCATTTGTAAATGTCAAAAAGATTCTCTGCTTTCGCTTTAGTAGCAGTTTGTTTAAGAGTGGTCACAGGAGCATTAAAAGTTTTCCATATGGTCCTAAGCTTTGACCACCATCTCTAAACTTGAAAGTGATCTTTTGAAGTGCATGAGTGTCATGATTAAGTCTTTCTGACTCAATCAAATATTTTTTCATATTTTTGAAGATACAAATGCTTGCAGAATGGTAGTGGATGAGACACATTCATGAAGGTGTCATAAGTAATTTCTCCTTTATTGTATGTCTCTCTAGAATGCTCATTACAAGCATAAGCATAGTGTTGACCATCTATGGGCTCAAATACGCAGAGCTAAGAAATTTCTCGTAGCACCGTTTATATGTCATTCTAGATCATCATTGAACGTTGTCCTTTCTTGAAGCAAGGGAACAGCATAACTTTCTTGTAATGAAAAGGAGGTGATGTAGTCTCTTTCCTTGTTTCTTGTAATGAAGGGACATGGTGAAGGCGAGGTGGCAAAGGGGAGGAGAGTGCACCATGTGGCAAAAATAAGAGGAGATGAGAATGTGCCACATGGCTAGTTGTTTGGATGCCATGTCAAAACCTCTCCATAAAGGATGTATAGATATACCCTCCTCCTCTCATTCTTTCTCCCATTTCAACAAGGAAGAGCAAGAGGAGAAGCAAGCGGCAGTCAATAGAGCGAGCGAGAAAAAGTGAGCAAGCCTAAAAAAGCGAGCGACAATTAGTTGAAGTGATTGGAAAATCAAGCAAGCAAAGAAAGAATCTAAGTTTTTTATAATAAGTATAAAGTATTCAAAAGAGTGGTTATGTGTCACATTTCTTGAAATTGAGTAGTCTAAAGTTAAGGACTATTGTAACATCACCCCATTTGGGTTTGGCAATTATCTTGGGGGGTCACTCATAAACATGTAACATACCACTTTTGTGCATTGAGGGGTATTTTTTAGTGGGGGACTTACATGTTGTTTGTGTGCATGAGGGGATTTATAAAATAGCAACTTAATGTAATTTATATATGTAGATATTTTAAAATGTAAACACATACATGGGTTCAACCATTTACATGACAAAATGTAAATTGCAAGAATAGGGTAATTTTTAATACATGCTTGCTTTCACATGCTTTATGGGTTTATGAAGAGTGATCCCCAGAGTGTAATTAAAAGGTAGAGGATTTTAAATTTTGGTTTTTTTTTTGCCAAAATAGACAGTGTCTTCTTGCTCCCCATTATGGGAAACCTTGCTTTAAACTTGGTGAAACAATTGGATAGAATTTCACAAAATTCATATTCTGATGCACACAATTTTTTTAGATGGTGCAAAAAGGCATGATATTGATCTAAATCATGCCTTGTCATTTGATTTGATACGTAACATTATGCCATTTATATTTGACAATAAAAAGATATAGGGATGTTAAAAACTCATCTTTTGGGCCAAAAAAGTCATATGTTGACATGTTGCCAAAATACAGGAATGTGAAAACGTCCTCTTTTGGGCCAAAACAGGGAGCACCCCACAAGAGGACATTTTCACATCCTTATATCTTTTGATTTCCAAGTCCAAATAGAGTCATGTTACATATCAAATCAAATGGCAAGGCGTATTTTAGATGATTATTATGTCTTTGTGCACCATCTAGTAAAATTTAATGCACCAAAGGGAAGTAGCAAGCTAAGGGTGTCCACTTTTTGTTCACTCCACAATCCTTAGGAGGAGGAAAAACAAGCTTTTTAGCACACAAAAATGCAAATCTCACCTACTTCCCTATGGATTTAGTCTTTGAACTCTTCAGACACAACGTCATACATGCTATTGTGCACACAATGGTATAGTCTGATCAAAAATTTGATGCACACACAAAAAATTTCTTTGTGTCACACGGCATGGTTCTAGGGTGGTCACACCTTTATCACGAATAGAGAGTGTCATATTAAATTCTAAATTTCTCAATCATTTTAGATTAAATGTTATTGAAACTTTGTAGGTGGTCTCTTTACATTATGTAGAGCTTAACTTGATTTATTAGTAATTATTTGAATGATTTATCTAATTATAAATAATTATTTATAATAAATAAAGCCATAAAATACATGCATTTTAGTAGCACACCACATTTTTTTAGTATCTTGAATAATTAAGCAAATCCAATTCAGTGGAAGGTTAGTAGGCACATAAGGGTATGTGGTTCAATCATCAAATCCCAAATCCAATGGTTAGATTTAGGAAGATTGAAGTTTAATTTTTACTTTTACTCCTTAGAGGATCAACAAAGAATATTAAAAATAAATCTAGTAATTCCTAAACGTGACTAAACATTTCAAAAATGTCAATATTTTTAGTCCTCCACATGATGAATAATATGAAAAAATTTTGGTTAAATTTGAGTAAGGGAAACATACAATATGGCCTCCAAGAGTGAAATCTCCCTTTTGTGGGGGAAAAAGGGCCACACAAGCCTAATACCAAGACAAAGTAGGCTTGGTATTAGGCTTGGTGAGGTAGACTAGGAGCATCACTGACCCTAGTGGCAAGCCTTTGGAGTGTGCATCCTATCCATGTGGAAGGCTGAGTCATCTATTTTCGCCTTGCAACCATGCCACGTTGTTAGACCGCATGGTGCCATGTCATCAAGGAGATGTGACATCACTCCTTGCCATGTCACCTTAGATTGCCACACGTGCTGCCACATCAGCCACATGTGCCACCTCATCATTTCACATCATAGAAACTCTTGGAGCCATGTCATCACACCGTGCCACCTTGGCATACCTCATCAACATTGCCACATCACCAATTCCTCCACCTCAATTGGCCATGTCAATCTACCACCTCATGAATGCCAACTCATCATGCCACATCACATTTCCACATCATGGAAGAGACTCATATATTCCACACCATATTACCACATCATCACCATGCATGGTGCCACATCAACCACATGTATACACATCATGATGATGGTGAGCCACATCATCAACATGCATGGTAAGTTATACATGCATGTGATTTGAGTGCGTGAGGCATAGAATACCATGATCAAGGTTTATGACCATGATGTGCATGAGGCATAGAATACCACAATCGAGGTATATGACCACGATGTGCATGAGGCATAGAATACCTCGATCGAGGTATACGACCACTGTGTGCGTGAGGCATAGAATGCCTCAATCGAGGTTTATGACCACGATCGAGGTATTTTGAGGTATTTGGAAATGGCAAAATAATCAAATGACAAATCAAATCGTCATGGTTTATGACCACGATCGAGATATTTGGAGTGGACCACAAAAATTAGTTTTTAAAAAAATCCAGCGTAATTTTAGTAGCCAATTATTTTCAATCTTAGCACCTTCTCCACAAATAGTAATCAAGAGCAATCTATAGTGGATGAGTTGAGGCTCTCTATAAGACACCACGTTTTGGTTCATTTCACCCATTCGTAGCCATTCTTGTCTCCCCATCACTTTGCCACACCTTCCATCCTACTTTCATTGAGAATGGGTTCTCAAAGCTGTAGAGCTAGTAGACGTGAAAGATGTAGGAACCCCCCCCCCAAATCTCATTGATGAGGAGCGCAAGCAGAAGGCTTGTGAGTGCAAGAGAGCCTTTAGAGCTAGAGCTCACACTGCCACCATCGATCCACCTCCACCTCTACATCCCACCTCCACCTCCACCTCTACTCCCACCCCCACCTCCATCGTCCCCCCCTCCACATCCTCATCCACTCCCCTACCTCCAGCCTCTGCCCTTCCCCTAGCCACCTACATTTTGCCCTCCACCTCTACCTCTTCCCCCTCCACCCTCCCCCCTCCCCCTCCCCCTCCCCCTCCCCCTCCCCCTGCCCCCTGCCCCCCTTCCCCTTGGCGCCTCCCTTCCCACCTCCAGCCTACCATCTCCCATTGATCCCCTTGCCCCACCTTGTAGCAGCAGTGTTACTTCATGATGTGACTTGCCGAAGTCCACTATCCGTCATCATACTAGCAATATTGTGCAGTATTTTTTAGTGACCTTGCGCCAACTTCGCTCTCTGCTCTTCTCACATCCCTGATTGATCACCCTGCCTTGGTAGCGAGATTTTATCCAAATAGAAAGGACATCTATAAGAAGCGGATGGGATGCAAGAGCACATCATTAACATGCTAGATACAATGTAGGTCAGTGGTGCCTAAACTAGCCAAGTAGTTGTTTGCGATTGAGCTTTTGGATAGTTACTTGTTTCATTTCTTAAACCAGGCTTGGACTAATTAAATGTGATTGTCCTAAACCAACCCGATGGTTGGAACATCATGCAACCGTAGGTTGGTTCAGCTCAATCACCAATTATGTGATTATCTTGAACTAGCGTGGTTGAACATACATTAGTTGTTGTCTAGCCTTGTGGCATGGTTGAGTAGAAATTAACACTAGTATATTTGACAAGATGTTGTTATTTTATTAAACCAACCCGGTGGTTGGAACATCAAGCAACCGTGGGTGCTTCACCTCAATCACCAATTATGTGATTGTCCTGAACCAACGTGGTTGAACAGACATTAGTTATTGACCATCCCGGTGGTTGAAATTATTGTGTTTCTTGGTACTTAAATTCGTTAAATTTAATTTCCTGCTATTCAGGTCATATACCACTATTTCTAGACTAGGATGGCTTGGATTTAATGTGATTGTCCTAAAACATCCTGATGCCGAGGTTCACGACAAATAGCAAGTAGTTTTTACTGACATAAATTGTGAGATTCAAAAATGAAAAGAAATATATTGTTATTTTCTAATTGTGAAATTCAAAAATGAAAAGAAATACACTTGTTATTGTCTAATATGTGAAGTTGAGACCGTCAAGCTAAACTAGTCTAGTGATTGACTATCCTAAACATGTCCTAAACTGGCCCAATGGTTGACTATCCTAAACTAGTTTGGTGATTGAAGTTGTGACTATCCTAAGCCAGCGCGATGGGTGAAATTTTTTTTGCTTCATTATATACTTTAATTAGACTGTGTTTTGTTTTCTTTTAGTAGTAGCAAAAAGGGGGCTCACTATTCTATTGTTCCCTCATGTTGGGTCAGCAGATGGAGTGGTATCTCAAGTTTATGTATCAAAATCTAAACATTTCAATTAGGCAGAGGAGCTTTGAGCATTGTAACCCCTAGTCCATCAGGATACTCAAAGACAGAAATGTTTGTTGTTGCAAAACACACACAGACTTTGACCTGGCCCGACAATCTATAAATGACTTGAGATCTAATCGTGTTGGAGCATTCCTCCTTGGGGATCGATGCCCATGCCTACCCGATGAATGCAAAATCCGTAGGCCACTTGGATCCTCATCGTGTGTTGCAAGGGAGGGCGGGTTTTGTAGCCTAAGGTCTCTGTGGGAGCTAGTGGTTTGTCTAAAGGGAGACCGTGAGTGGCACCGGATTGAATGCATTCATGGCACATGCAAGAATTGGAGTTTGAAGCTGAAAAAGAAGACATTCAATGTCTTTCCAAACGAAATGAGGGAAGACAACCATGTTTCTCTAAGACTGAGGAGATTTGAAAAGGTCAATGTTAAAGGATCCGATAAAAAGAGATGGCTACTGTCATATAAGAGCACTCAGCCAAGAGAGGTTATAGGTCACATAGTTCAATCCATCCCAAAATATGTGCTTCACAATTTCATGGCCAGCTCGTAGGATAAGCACTTCAGGAAGTGCCTTGCCAATTTTCCCCGTGACACTATTATCTCTGTCATAGATTTTGCTGAAAATTATTCATTTCAAGAACAAGATGAGATAACAGTTCTTGTGCATATCACGTACAGTCATTTGATTGATTCTTCCATGCTTGATGCAAATTTTATTGCTGACTCACAAGAGTCCAGGTCAATGCAATGCACATACCATTTCTACATTTCATATGATAGAAAACATGACACCTTATTTGTGCAACATGCTTTTCTACTGCATTGGGAATGGCTGAAAAAGGAAAATCCCCATGGAATTAATATAAAACAACATTGGGTGAGGTCAAATGGTGTTTCCTCTCAATTTAAATCAGCCCATGGATTCTACTTCATCTCAAGGTTCAAATCCCTGACTGGGGTCTAGACATGATGTGGAATTTCTTTGGGTCTAGCCATGGCAAGGGTGAACATGATGGATGTGGTGCTATTATTAAGAAAATTCTATTTAAACACCAATTATCATGCCCTCAAGAAAAACTCAATGATGCCCATGATGCTGTAACATGGCTTATAGCCAACCTCTCCATAGGCGCGCATTCAACATACAGTAAACAAAGCCTTAAGAATAGTGTAGTATGCAGAGTGTTCAATGAAGTGAAAGTGGATGAAGTGCAAATGAAAAGCCGGCACGATTGCAAGAAAATTAAAGGATTTCATGGTCTGCGCAGCATATGGGGCTTTTCAAACAACCAACTAGTTAAAACAAGAAAAATTTCTTGTTTCTGCAGTGCATGCATCATAGGGGATTATGAGAACATTGCAACTGTGAAGACATGGGAGCAAGTTCAAGATTTTTTTCTACATTGAGATGGAGTGACAAACAAATGACTCGCCACAGTTTGGGGAGAGTTTCGATGACCTCACTGACTGTCTCAAAGAGGGGGATAACTTTGCAGTTGTCGCAGCATCTGGGGAGAATAAGGAAGATGACCCATACTTTCTGTTGCAATGCACAAAACCATCGTGCTAGTCTTATTAAAATTTTTATGTAAATCCCATGCTTGTTTTTAGTATATCCCAACAACCACCGCGCATGTTTCCTATAACGATCCACACATCCACAAATCCATTCATCCATGGTAGTAGTGCAGGATATGTGATCGCCAGCGTGGTGGTTGGCTATTAATATCCTAGTGCAACCAACCACCATGCTGGCGATCACATATCCTACACTACTACCATGCTATCACTACACTATTGTCATGCTATCCTAAAATTTGTTACACAATGCTATACTAAAACAATCCCCTTTTGACTGTTTATCATTTCATTAACTGTCATATTTCATCCCATGCTTGTTTTAGTATATCCCAACAACCATCGCGCTAGTTTCCCATAACGAATCCACACATCCAAAAATCCATTCATCTTGTGATAATAGAAGCAAGCCACCATGCTGGTGGCTATTAATATCCTAGTGTAACCAACCACCGCACTGGAGGTAGACCTCTTCACACACTCAAATTACACACTACTTGCTTCACTCTATCGACTTGTATGCCCATAGTAACTCCTCCTTTTGTTGGGGGTCCTCTTCATCTTGGTCTTTACGCTCTATACATCTTCGTGCCTCTATCATGTCCTGCCAAAAGAAACCTACATCATGAGCTTGACAAGTACCTTAAAGGAGTAGGAAAAACAATAGCTTGGGAAATTAGTATTCACCATCTATGCTGACTCCAAGTAATACACCCACCAGTGAAGCATGTCCTCCTCACAACCATTTTCCTCCTTCTTCTTCGGGTCTGTTTCTATGAGGAGGACATCCAACATAGTTTTCAAATAGAACAAATTCCAAAGTCTTTTGGGTATGCCATATAGATTCATGGTAGGTGGATCGGTGTACAGTGTTTGGATCGGTGTACATAGTTTTGTAGATTGGGAGAGAGCTCATTTAGCTCAACCTTCTCATTCTTCAGTATCATGTTAGTTGTCTAATCAAAATCTTTGAGCTGATTGAGCCCAACCTTCTCATTCTTCAGTCTCATGTTCGTTGTCTAGTTGAAATCTTTCGTCTCACATTAGTTGTCTAATCAAAATCTTTCATCTCACATTAGTTCACTAATCGAAATCTTTCATCTCACATTAGTTGACTAATCAAAATCTTTCAATCTCACATTAGTGATCTAATTGAAATCTTTCATCTCACATTAGTTGTCAAATCAAAATCTTTCGTCTCACATTATGGTCCTTGGTGTGGATCAAATGACACTATCTAGTCACATAGCTGATAAAACATTGCCCAAGTAAACTCTGGACAAGATTAACAATTCAATAGATTACACACATATTACATAGATTACATCTCAAAGACTCCTTTCCTTTATATTACATCTCAAGACTCGGCCCTCCTTGCTCCTTTCCAAAATAGGGCTGGTCCCTTCCTTTAAGATCACAACCCTTCCCTTCATGCCGCTTCCTCTTTCCTCGATTTGAGCTTCTTGGTTGTAACCTCGGCCCTTCTTGCTCCTTTCCTAAAGGGGGGTGGTTCCTCCCTTCACGGTCCTTTTCCTTGCAGTCAGGTTGCACAAACACCACAAAGCAAAAAATGTGAATAGGATGGTAGCACGCAGGCCATTGGATCATACATTCATCTATGATGGGGGTATGGCATACCATGCATTTTGGACCCTGCTGCATAGTAGGATAGGCATCCTATTTAACTATTGTGGCCTCAATACCACAGTCTTCCTCTATACATGAAGAAGTTGCTTCTTGATTCCTTCCTCCCTCATCCTATGACTGCGGATGTTCTCCTTCATCTCCTCCACTCTTTGCTCACTCTTTGCAATATCTTCATCTGAATCCCTTAGCATCTATTGAAGCTGCTCCTCCATCATCTAGTCTTTTTCAATGTTCAATGTGTTATGCATGTTGCAGAGCCATTTGTAAAGACCCTCCTTTTTGACTCTTTGATCTTCAAGCTCCTTTTGCATCATTGCTAGCTCCTTGTCTGCGATGTCCCCATCACTTCTCACTTCTTTGAGCCTATCTCAGAGCTCCTTCATGTGTTTCTCTGCTTCTTCTCTTCTATGCCTTTCCATGTCGACCATTTTTGTAGCAACCTCAGCTTTCTCTTGTGTCTGCAAGGCCCTCACTTATGCCTCCTCTACCTTGGCTTTTGCACCTTCCCTAATACTTTTCTCAAGTTGCGCTTCCTTTGCTACATTGGTGGCTTTCTCTTATTAAAAGTCACCTTCTCAGACATCTGCTTATCGTATTGCTCAAAAATCCCTTTGAGAGTAGATGCCATTCTGTGCATTGCAACTCTAGCTAACTAAGATGACAATTGGGATTTTCCATCCATGCAATTCTTTAGGTTGGTTAACACCCTCTTGGAGATCGCCCTTGAGAAAGATACATCACATCCTTTCAGTTTCTCTACTACTGCTTGAATCTCCCAGAACTTCACGATTCCTCTCATATCAAGAAAGAAGTGGATGGTCTTCTTTAGCACATCTTGGATGTCTATTGGCAAGCTAGAAAGCTTGACTCCACCATCTTTACTTATTTGAGCATTCCAGGGTATACATCTAGAATATTGTCTCTTCCACTGCTTCTCAAAAAAGTGTACTTGCAAACTACCTCCAGAAATTCCTAGAGCATTTTCAATCACGCTTTCATTGATGGTAATCTTTTGACCTTGATAGACTCTCGGGGGGTGCACTATTAATGAACCCTATATACGACGTGCATTCAAGGGGTATTTAAAAAACCTCTTATCTCTGTAAATTTTTCATGGGATAAAAAGACCCCCTTTCCTATAGAAACTTACGGTTTTTTCCCAAAATCCAATAAATAATCCCCTTATGTAAATAAATTTTGTAAACTTACCTTAAATTTCAGAATTAATAATCCCCTCCATTTAAACTCACTTGGTATACTTACATATCTCTCGGTGAAGCCCCCGAGGATAGACTAATTGCCCCTCCTTCACGTTCACCTCCTATACCAACCTGGTGAAGTTTTGGAGAGCATCCAAATTGGGCTTTTGAAGAGTGAGAGAGGAGCTCCCATATGTCACGATTTCAAGATCAGAGGAGGAGAGGCTCTTGCACTCTACTGCAAAGGGGAAGGCTAGATTGTGTGAGGAGCTCCCGGACTATGCAGGGTCCATTACAAGAGGGGATAGAAGTTGCAAGAAGAGTGCAAGGGAGATAGAAATGGTTGACAAGGATAGAAGATGAAACACTGAGAAGGAAATGGAATAGTGGAGTCTTGAGTTTGCAGTCCGATTGCAAGGGAGAAAGAAATGGTTGAGAGGGATAGAAGATGAAACAATGAAGGAAATGGAATAATGGAGGCTTGAGTTTGTAGTCCGATTGCAAGGGAGAATGAAAATGGTCGTGAGGGATAGAAGACAAAACAGTTAAGGGAATGGATTAGTGGTTTGTAGCCTGACTACATATCAAGGTGAGAGCCATCGCAGTGGTTGTAGCCCGGCTACACTTTCAAGGTGAGAGCCACCATGGTAGTCAGCCCGAATTTTGATTAATTCAAGGCAACAGTACTAACTTACATGGTAATGAGTAATTAGAGGTGGCAGCATCTAAGATTCCCAAGCAAGTCTATGGTGGTAGCTAAGACCCACCGGGCTGACAGTTAATTACTGGCCACCATAGTGGCCTACAATAACTCACCTTCCAATTACCACCGGGCTTGCATGCATGATTATTATGAGTGCAGTAAATTACCAGTCACCAAGCTTGCATGCTCAAGAGAGTACTACAGTGCATGATAATGAGGGATTAGAGGTTGGCTTCATGATTTACTTTTGTGGAAATTATTGCCCGATGATGGTGGCTCTCATCAACCATGTTTGTCGTGTCTATGATTCCACCGGGTTGGAAGTTAAAATTACCAGCCATCGCTCACCCACCACCAAGCTTCACCATGCATGATCACTATGAGTGCAGTAAAAATTACTAGACATCAGACTTGCATGCTCAGTAGAGTACTAGAGTGCATGGTAATGAGTGATTACAACCACATCTATTGGGGCTACAATTCCACTGGGTTGGCAGTTAAAATTACTAGCCACTGCTCACCCACCACCAGGCTTAAGCATGCATGATCACTACCACAGTAAAGTAGAAATTACTAGTCACTGGGATCGCATGCTCAGTAGAGTACTGGAGTATATGGTAATGAGTGATTACAGCCACATCTATTGTGGCTACGATTCCACTAACAAAATTACTAGTCACCGGGCTTGCATGCTCAGTAGAGGACTAGAGTGCATTGTAATGAGTGATTAGAGCATCATGATTTACCTTTGTGGAAGTTACTGCTCTATGGCCGTGGCTCTCATTAGCCACGTCTGTCGTTGCTAAGATTCCACCGAGTTGGTAGTACTAGTCACCGAAGTGGCCTGCTCACCCACCACATGGCATCTGCTTCATGATTATCAGCACGTTTGGGGTGGCACCTAAGATTCCACTAATTAATATTGATGGAACCCCCAATTTTAGCCACCACAGTGGCTCAAAATTTATAATATATAAGATCCATGGCATTTGGCATTTTACTGTGTTGCTCTCATCTCCCCCTACTCCAGATGCTACTTTGCTCTACATGCACTGCTACTTAGCTCCACACCCCTCCTCTAGCTCTTTTCCGCCCCTACTCTACTTTTCTCCATGCTCCATCCTCCAACTCTCATCGCTTAGTTACTCCCCTGCTCATCTGTTGCTCACCCACTCATCTTCACCATGTGTACTACCACCCCCCTTCGATGCTCCGTGATCCCAATGTTATCTACCTTCTCATATAAGGTGATTCCATTGCACTCACTTGGAGTAGAAATGTTGGCACTAGTGGAGACCCTTTGTTTCCATAGTCCATTCCCCCCACATCTGCATGTCACCACCTTAGATGACATGCTCACAGAAGGCCTCTTTTTGGCTGTGGTGTATGGGTTCCCCCTAGATGTCGATGAAGGCCTCAATATTTTAAGATCAAAGTACTCTCAACTTATTGGGGGGCCATAATCTGAGTCGTGTCAATGTACATGGTCTTCGGCCTCTCCATCATATCCTCCTTTGGCTCCCTAAAATTTTTTAATGCAACAAGCTAGACTAGCCGAAAACTGAATTTTACAAATTCTCTCTTGCTCAGACGAGGCTCTCAGTAATGGCTGGATGTAATCTTTTGGCCTCTAAGGCTCTCAATGATCTTTTGGCTCACTAGATGTAATGTTTTGGTCTCTAAGGCTCTCGGTAATTGCTGAGTTTTTGTTACATTTATGTAATCTCTTTGTGTTCAATTTGAGGCTCTCAGTATGCAATGTTGTTAACTTTTATATTTGAATGGTTATGGTCACTAGCTATAATCTTTTGGCCTTTAAGGCTCTCAGAAATCGCCGAGTTTTTATAAATGTAAGATTCTTTGTTCAATTTTTGCTCTGTTAATTTTTATATAACCTGTTATTGGAAGTAGATGTACACTGTAATCTCTTTTGCTCAGTTTTCACTCGATAAATTGTACTTTTGGCCTCATTTATATTTACTGCTGCAATAAGGACTAAACTACCAGTAACGAAGGATTACAATTTCCTTGGTTTATGACCAAAATAGTGCTAAAATAACTCCAATGACCCACCGTTATGGTTGCATGGAGATATATCTAGAAAAATACAATTAAACTTTTAGAAAATGCAATCAATGGTTTGGCCCTTGAGGAGTCCCCTCTAGGGGCAAGGGCCATATTAACATGCATTATACAATATCTAGAATGCCACTGGATAGAAATGGCATGTCGATATGGCCCTTGCACCTAAAGGGGACCCCTCAAGGGCCCTATCATCAATTGCATTTTCCTTGGTTGCACAACGGAATACATTTTCCTTGGTACATAAATATATAACTCCATGAACCGGTGCACTGGCTGTCATAGATCGCCTTTTATTTGTTAGTGCGCTAGTTTTGATAGACCTCCTATTGTAATACATAAAAATAGGTAGCGGAGCTATAACTCCAAGAACTAATGCGGTGGTCTCTCCAAGACAAACCTTGAATTCTGGGTGATGACAAGTCTTCAAGCTAAAGACGGCACTAAGGCGATGCTCAGAATGATATATTGTGTCTCATTATTATGCCAAAAAACCATCGCGGTGGTCTCTCCAAGACAACCTATGATTTGCATGGGCAAAGATGTGACAAAAGGTTGAACAATGACAGGTGGTCAGGCCACTGTGCTGCAGTAGTGTTTAGAATGATAGATTGTGTCTCATTATTACACCAAGAACCAGTGCGGTGGTCTCTCCAAGCCAACCTTCAATTTTAATGATATGCATGTGTGCGTTGCCAAGTGATAGGTGGCAAAGCAATGGAAAAGATTGCGCGATGATAAGTGGTCAGGCGGCTTAGGTCAGAGACTACGCTATGCGAAGCAGTGCAGAGATGCCATGTGTTGAGCTATGCGATGTTCAAAATAAATAGATTGTGTCTCATTATTACGCCAATGCGCCTTCATGATGTCGAGAAAATTTGCAACAAGAGCACGAGTCTGTGCAAAATTCAATACTCACCCCAAAGTGCATCGCGTTGCGGCCCCAAAATGGCCCCAAAAATAGTTTTGCGATTGGCTACACCCAAGCAAACATTGACCCTGATACAAGAGGTACTATGAAGTTTTGGCATGTTCAAGCATTAGAGGAGCAATTGAGCGGGCATACAATCTTTTTCTCAAAGGAGATATCCAAGAGCATGATGACTAACTTGAAGTATTGCAAGGATGGAAAATTCATGTTCTAAAGTCAATCGGGGCTGCTATGCTCCAGATGGGGGCTTCCCTCAATTAGTTTTTGAGCAATATGATAGGTAGATAAAATTTCCTATATGTGAAAGCCACCGATGCCACAAAGATAACAAAATGTGAGAGAATTCTTAGGGAAAAGCCAAGGTGGAGGAGAAAGAAGTAAAGGCCTTGCAGGCACGAGAGCAAGATGAGGCCATTGAGAAAATGGCCAAGATGAAAAATCATAGAAGAGAAGAAGCAGATAAGTGCACCAAATTACTGCATCAACAGCTAGATGGCTCCATTCCTAATGGATACTCAAGGAAAATGATAAGTTTCCCCACATGGAGCCCATAGGAACCCTCTCTTTTCCATATGTCCACATCCTCCTTATTCAACATGGGAATTATAGAAGGATTCCTCTTGACTCCACACTCCTCCACATGCCTTCCACACACTTGGCATGTGGCCTCTCTTATATTATTAGACCACATGGTCATGAGCCCACCTGTTTATATGACTCACTCTTCCTATTTTCTAAAAACCCCATAATATCCCATACACAAATAACTCTTACCCCATACCAAGTTATTTATAATTCATACCTATGGTATTTGCAATGATCCATTCCACTCATCCTCTCAATCCCATACAATATCTTAGAAAATAGAAATAAGTGAGAGCCGCTAGGCTATCACTTGATACTCAAACTCTTATCAAACATAGAAGAAAACAATACGAATGACAAATAAAAAATATCAATTTTTGGTGTCACATCTCTCCCCCCCCAGCAGATCCTCTTTAGTGATAGAGACGGCCTGCTGGCCCTCAAGGTGGTCGAGCATAGAGGAATTTAAGGCGATACTCATTGGTGCGTCTGGGTATCACCATGCCATCAACATCCTCAAGTTAATAGGTTCCATTCGTGAACTTCTTTTTGACTCGATATGGTCCCTCCCATCGGCCGATAAACTTTTTTTCTAGCCGCTTGTCTAGACGGCTATCAAATCTCATGACTAAATCTCCTTCTGCAATATCTTTCTTCTTGCATAATTTGGTGTCAAAACGGGCCTTGCCTTTTTTAAGAAGCTTCCAAGTTTTGTAAGGCCTATAATCTACATTCATCCAAGGCTTCTAGCTTTACCAAGCGTTGAGCATAGGCATTCTCCTGTCCTTCTATTCCTGTAACAATAGTGCGAAGACTATGTATCCCCAATTCAATGGGCAAAATGGCTTCTATTCCATACACTAGTTGGAATGGTGTAAACCCAATAGCTAGCTTGTGTGTGGTTCTATAAGCCCATAAAAATTCTACCAAGTGCCTATCCCAATGCCTTTTCTTGGTGTCTATAGGCTTTCCCATTGAATTGCACAACAATCCATTTGTTTTCTCAGCCAAGCCATTACATTGGGGATAGTATGGCATGGACATACTATGATTTATCTTTAGCTTATGCACAACATCTTTAATTAGTTCATTTCTAAAAGAGGTTCCTCCATCAATGAGAATTTCCAAAGGACAACAAAGCATGAACAAATTTGATCAAAGAGAAATTTTGCAACTGTGCTTGCGTTGCTATTGACTGTGGCCTTGGCCTCTGCCCATGGAGTTGCATAATCTGTGGCCACCAATAAATAATGCTTGCCCTGAGATGAGCGAGGGAGTGGTTCCACAAAGTCCAACCCCCACCTCTCAAATGGTCCATATGCTGGAATAGGCTTCAAGGGCCCAAGAATCAACTGTCGCCTTCCAAACTTTTGGCATACTTTACAACTTTGACACCATTCATATACATCCTTATTATGGAGGCATGGCCAAAAGTAACCTGCATTAAGAATTCTCCTAGTTGTGCTCGCTAAAGCAAAATGACCGGAGCATTCATGACACATTTCTAGATTCTCCTAGTCTCGATGGGATCAACCACCTGACGCAGCACCTTGTCTTTTCCCAAATTATAAAGAATGTCATCAACAATAGTATAGGGACAAGCCTTTCTTACCAATCTCTGCTTCTATTGTGGAGTTAACCCTCGAGGAAACATGCCTTCTTCCACATATTGCTGAACATCTTGCAGTTCTGCCCATCCAGTGTCTACCAAAGAAACCACCCCCCGGTCTTGTACTACAATGGCTTGAGTAGCCAACTCATTTGCCCTTTGATTTTCTTTTCAATTTATATGAACAGACTTGCAAAAATCAAATTGACTACATACTGCCATAGCCTTTTGATTAAGCTCCTTCAAATGAGGACTTCTTGTCTTGTAATGCCCTTGCATTTGCTTTATAATAAGCTGAGAATCTCCTCTTACTTCCAATTCCTTAACTTGACTTTGAAGACAACCCTCCAAACCAAGAATCAAAGCATTATACTTAGTTGCATTGTTAGTTGTGATACCTGGAAGCTCTTGTCCTCTTGCCCATACCTCTTGACCTTCAGAATTCATCAAGACTATCCCCTCGGCTCCTTGTTGGCGTGAAGGACTAAAAGCCCCATCAAAATACAAGACAAAAGTTGGTGGTGGTGTCTCCTTTTCATCATTATTAATGTCCTCCTTAGATTTCTTTTCTTCTCTTAGATCCTGCCATCTTGTGAGCACAAATCTATCATAGTGGACCTAGTGGTATTTTTAGTGACAAAAGAAAAAGAGAACTCTTGAAGCTCTAACAACCATTTTGCAAATCTGCCCCCAAGATTAGGCTTGCGAACTAGATATGCTAATACAGACTAAGAGGTAAGGAAGAAAAATGACCGAGGTAATAAATAGAAGCAAAACTTTCTGACTAAAAACACCAAAGAGAGCTTGGTGCTCCGTTTCTTCATACCTTGTTTCCACCTCTGTAAGCTGTCGACTGGCATAATAGATGGGTTGCATTCTACCTGCCTCTCCTTTTTGTAGCAATACAGCACCAACTAAATGCAAAGATACACTTGGATTTACATGAAAGTCTTGAGACCACAATTAGGGGGCTTCAATATTGGGCCCTTACTCATGGCCTCCTTAAGTTGTTGAAAAGACTCTTGTTGCTCCACACCCCATTGGAAAGAAACTCCTTTTCTTGTCAACAAGTTCATGGGATGCACTATCTCTGTGAAATCATCACAAAAGCGTTAAAATACTTGCTCTTTCCTAGAATTCTGCAAGCACTAGTGACACTCTCAGGACTTTGCAATACCATGATTGCTTGAACCTTGTCAAGATCCATTTGCAAGCCTTCTTTAGACAGAATATGCCCCAACAAGACTACTTTTGTTTGAGCCAAATGACACTTGCTAGGATTTAGACATTCTTTTGCTTCATCAATCCTAGCTAAGGCCATCTTTAACTTCTCCATGTGATCTATGCATAAAGAATAAATGCAAAAATCATCCAGAAACACCCTTATGAACTTTCCCAAGTAAGGCTCGAGCACTTGACTCATAAACCTTTGACATGTAGCTAGTGCATTGGTCAACCCAAAAGGCATCACTCTGTAAGCAAAAGCTCCCCAAGGTGTGACAAATGATGTCTTCTTTTGATCTTCCTCCCAAATGTGAATTTGAAAGTACCCAGAATACCCATCACATATACAATACATCTCATGCCCTGCTACTTGGTCTAGTATTTCATCTTGGAATGGCAAAGGAAAATGATCCCTCTTAGTGCATGCATTCAAAGGACAAAACTCCACACAAACCCACCACTTATTTCCTTTCTTTGGTGTGACAACTATAGGAGATATCCATTCTAAATCATCAACAAGAAAGATGAATCCTACCTCAAGTAGTTGTGTTACCTCTTTCTTTAGTGCCTCCAGCTTGGATCTCACCCCCAATCGCCTTAAGAGTTGCACAACTAGCTTGCTTTTTGGCTTCAAGTCAATCTTGTGCTCCACAAGAGAGACTGGTCGAACCTGAGAATAGCTTGTTGCAAAGAGACATGGAAAATCATCTAACATATCCAAGTACTGGAGCTTCTCACTACCCTGATAGAGAATCACCAAGAAGCTCTTCATTGCATTGGCATCGTTTAGTGTGCTCCACATCCTCTACATGAAGTGTCTCTACAGGATCTTCTTGTACCACCACCTTGTTCCCTCTTGACTCATCCCGATCAGCACCAACCGATCAGCACCAAGACAAAGACCAAAGGCCACTCCTTCCACCTCACCCTCTAAGCTGGACTCCTCGGAGCTACACCCTATCTCTTCTTCTTCATCGGTTAAGTTAAAGCTCGAACTCTTTGATGTTGAAGACTCCTCCTTGACAACTTCCTTTTTGCGACTTTTGATGTTGTAGCACACCTTCTTATCATTTCCCTGCAAAATCAATTCTCCAGTATCCCACTTTTGAATAGCCTTCACCTTGTGTAGCCAAGGCCTTCCCAAAATCAATGGATAGGCAGGTGCATATGGCTTGGTAGGGATCACCTAAAAAGTAGTCAACACAAAAATTCCACATACATTCACTTCTAGATTCTTCACAACTCCGAGGGTCTTAACCCTAGTGTTATCAGCCAATTTGATGCAATAAGGAGAGGTAGTACTAGAGTATTTTAAATCAGCATCTATCATGGTCTTCTCACTCATGACATTAATCGATGCACCTCCATCAATGTAAACATTAGAAATCACTTGACCATCTATGATCACATCAACCACATGTACATCATCACCAACATCTATATCTACCTTTTTAACAAGAGGAATGGCACTTCTCTTCTTTTTCTTCTTTGACACTCTTGTGCTCGCTGGCTTTCCCCATTCCTTCCGTAGTTTTGGCAATGAAGCAAGTAATTGACCAAAGGTGATATGAGCTTCCTTTTCTTTAAGGTTGGACAACAAGTCATAGAATTTAATGCCTTGTCCTAAAGGAAAGTGTGACTGGCTAATTCTCCTTCTAGGTGCCTTCTTTTTCTTACTACGGTGTTCCTCTTCCTGATGTTCCTCATCTACTTCTTCCTTGCTTTCTTCTTCTTCTTTTTCTTTACCACGCCCCCGTTTAGCCATCATTACCTCTCTTTTCTCATCCCCTGAAGAAGCTTCTAACAAGGATACTTGTTTTTCTTCTTTCTTTCTTAATCTAGGACACTCAGGGTGATAGTGACCTTTTTCATTACATTCATAGCAAGTGACCCCAGTCTTATCTCGAGGCCTATCTTCACTCTTTGGTGCTCTAGGTTGTCGTGCATTAGCAAAATGCAATTTCAAATGCAAACTCTGCCATCAATTGGGAGATATTATGATCTAACTCAGAGGACTTTGGTACCTGAGGAGTGCCCATTACCTCCATCTTAGAAGTTGAAGTTGTTGAAGACACAAAAGACGATTCAATCATTAGAGAAGCTTATTTCTTGGTTGCAATGCGAAGTGCCTCCATGTATGTTGTTAGATCCTTACTCATTACTTTCAAGCGAAGACGAGGCTCCAAAGCCATAACAAATTTTCTCATCTTTAAGTGCTCCATCCCTGAGAGACTTTGAGGGGCCGATGATGCAGATGCCATAGCTCGCAAAGCTGCCCTTTCATACTTTGTCCATAAAGTTTCATATCAAATTGCCAACGTAGAGACAATCTCACCCTCTCCTTGATAGAACCGGTCCAATTGCAACATCAAAGCATTTGCCAACTCCACTGCCCCAAATCTCTGCTTCATTGTTGCTGCCACCACTTGGTCCCAGTCCTCCTTAGTAGAGTCTGGCAAGGCGTCATGCCAACTCAAGGCTACACCTTTAAGAAAATCAGGCAAAATCTCCACCCAATCCTTCATGGACCCTCCAGAAAGCCGGCATCCTCGAACAAAATCCTGAAGATAAGACTCCGGGTCTTCCCCTTGGGTCCCTCAAAACACTGGAATCTTCACCATGATGAAACACAAAAAGGAAACACCAAGATCCAACTAATATCCCAAACAAGATCCAAACAAGATCCCACAGAGCCCTAGTATACCAAGACCAACTTATTATGCATAACCACTTGTTAAAAACCCTCCACAATGTGATCCTCAACAAAATCTTCAAAAATAAGTGACCAACCAACACCATGAAAACATTGTGTATACATGCATTCAAGAATCACCCTTCTCACAATTGGAAGTGCACATAACAGCTTCAAGATATTGTACTCTTTATTATTTGCATAGCAAAAAAAGTGGAAAGCATTGACAATCACCACTCCACTGTTATAGTCAAAAACTACCCATTGAAGACTCAACTCTTCTTCACACCAAGCTGCCAGTGAATGAAACAAGCCCCAATCTATCATTGTGCCTACTGCCAGTGTTGTCGATTCACCAACATATTCAAGAGTGTAAACATAAAGGATATGATCCTAATGACTGTGCGAATAGCTTGAGCATCACCTTCACAATCTTTAAGTTCTCTTAAACGGGATGCAATCTCTTCTAACGGAGTTCTTCCAGGCATCTTCTTTATCACATCAGAAACACATGCCTGTACTAGGCATAACATGCAATCAAGTACACCCGAGACCATTTAGTAAGGTGGGATGAATCCAATACTAAACCTACCCGGCGTCCCCACTAAAAGATGTGACATGAAGTTGGGGGTAATGAAACTTCGTGCACCTCTTAGCTTCCTGCTCTTCCCAATCTTAATAATAGAGACCCTTATCACTTGCAAAGAGAGATGAAGAAATTATTTTCATGCAAAGAAAACCACAACATATCTTTCTCCTTGGTTCCCTTAGAGGAGAATGACTATGGTAATATCCCAAGTCATGTTGTACTCCAGCATTGGGAGAAGAAAAGGATCCACACAGGCCATTATCTCACCAAGCTGGTCAACGCCAAAGAGAAGAGCAATGTGTTCTTGGAAGAAGATCTTTCGGCTCAACATGACATGAACTGATATATATCTAGGGGCTTGAAGGGGCTGATTTGGCTGGATGGGTAAATTCCAGGGAAACATGGCACCTCCTTCACAGAAGCCTCTAGAAATGGCTCAAAATCATTCTATAAACTGCTAGGAAACATAGAGGTCTATAACTTTCACCAAAAAACTGATATAAAAAATTAAAGTACATACAAGGATGTTCCTTAAAGTGAGATTCGTACTGATATAATTTCGTTGAAAACAGATAACCGATTGAAGAGATATGGACAGTTTACTGAAAGGGGGTAAAAACTGCCAAAGAAATAAACAGTCATACACAGAGACTCATAACTTCTTGTCTTAGACCCAATTCAAGAAACTAATAACATGGGAGGGAGACCTTAAAGACAGCTTCGCATCATATAGGTTTCATTGAAATCGGACCATGGAGGATAAAGTTATAGGCCAAATACTGACAGGGGGTCTAGCTGCTATATTAACTGCCATCTGCCCATGGAGATTTCGCCTAACCAAACTACTCCCTCAAGGCTCCACAATTATCAACGATCCAATACCCCCAGGATTACCCTAAAAGAGAGGAAGAAGCTTGCATGGTGGCTCGGGAAATGGATGGACCATGTGTGCACATTGAGCGGCCGAACAAGAACTACTTTAGAGACTTGAATAGAGAGAGAAAAGAACATAGGAATGGAGACTCAAGGAAAATGATAAGAAGTGACTCTCATTGCCATGAGAGTAAGACTCCACTCAAATCCAATCAAATTACTACAAACACAAGGGAGAATAAGAGGTTTCATACATACAAGAGGGAGCGGAAGCTCCAAGGCTACTCATAGAGAGAGAATAAACTAGAGAGAGATGGACTTAAGAGTCTACATAAGAGAATATCTACAAGAGGGAGAGAAGGCTCATGGAAGAGGCTTGAGGAGACTAGAGCTACAGCAACATGAGGCCTCATGGTGGAAGAGATGATGATTAAGGGAGAGGAGAGCTCCTTTTATAGAGATTTTGTCATCCTCCTTTACCCATTTACAATTGCTGCGTGTAGATTCCTTTCCCCATCAATCACATAAGTCCGTATGTCACCATCCATGTCATTTCTGGCTACTCTTGCCATGTATCCCATCAAAAGATGCTCAAGACTCTTAAAATATTGAGAAAGTCAAGAGTCTCCCCACATGGAGCCCATAGGGACCCTCTCTTTTCCATATGTCCACATCCTCCTTATTCCACATGGGAATTCTAGAAGGATTCCTCTTTACTCCACACTCCTCCACATGCCTTCCACATGCTTGGCATGTGGCCTCTCTTATATTATTGGACCACATGGACATGAGCCCACCTCTTTATATGACTCACTCTTCCTATTTTCTAAAACCCCATAATATCCCATACACAAATAACTCTCACCCCATACCAAGGTATTTATAATTCATACCTATGGTATTTACAATGATCCATTCCACTCATTCTCTCAATCGCATACAATATCTTAGAAAATAGAAATAAGTGAGAGCCACTAGGCTATCACTTAATACTCAAACTCTTATCAAACATAGAAGAAAACAATCCAAAGCCACATTAAAAATATCAACTTTTGGCGTCACAATATCGATAAAGATGAAATGATAGATCAACTAAAAAGGGAGATTTCAAAAACCAGAGCATTGATGCAGGTGCTACAAGAGAGCTTCAAGTCAAGGTAGGATGCAGATCGCACAGAGAGTAACCATGGTGTAGGGGACAATGAGAATGTGCAATATTGGAAGGATATGTATAAGTCCATGGAGTCAAATTGCACCAGGGCTCTACAAACAACTTGCCATGGCTTTTGAAAGTTATGACAAGCATTGCTTGGTCATGTCTAAAACCCAACAAAGAGTGGATGTCTTCGAAGATGTGTATAGGAAATCTACTATAGAAAATTGCACTAGGTCAGGAGCAATTGATAGCATCATATAGAGATGTTTGCAGAGAGTGGGCATCAAGTGGAGGTGCTATAGGAGAATGTCCACACCCTTAGAAATGAGGCAAGAAGGAATCAAGAAATAGCTTGCTAATGCACAAGGTCAAACTATGGTATTGACAAGCGTAATAGTTAAAGTAGATGACCATCCTCTTACGATGTGGTAGGGTGAGAAATGCATGGTCTGCCATCTGCACATCATGGATGAGTGCATGATCCGATGGGCCAAGTGTAGGCATGCTATGCATGTGTTTTTATTTGGGGTGTTTTGTGGATGTAAACTCGGTTTGCAAAGAACCTAGTTGTGGTTGTTGACTGCCCACGTCATGGAAATATCAATTGTGCCTTCCTTTTGGCATCTATCCAAAGTGAGAAATGAGATGTTACATAAAAATCACTAGATGTGTCTTCTAGGTGAAAAGAAAAGGCCTTCACCAACCCCCTAAAACAAGGGAGCCTCAAGCAAAGAAGTCCAAGGCTGTGAGCCTCAGGAAGAAGGGTCAATCTCTTTAACAATCTCAAAGCAACCTGATGAAGGGAGCTCAAAGTAGAAACCAAAATGTGAAACCATACCCCTGAAGGAAAGGAGGAAGAAGGGCCCATCCTCCAAGTGACAGGAGGTACCTCAAATACCTCCAAGCGATAGCTACAAGACCTCAATGTATGAGATGTGTCTATTCCATTATTAAGGAAACCACTACTTAATTAGTGCCAGAGATGTTTGCAACCTTGTGAATGTTTTAGGATGTTCCTTTATACAAAAAGCCTATTTTAGGATCGTAACTAGCATGGTGGTGGTACATCATAAGTGGTCTCACAATTTGAGATCACAAAAAGCAAAGTGGTAGTATAGGATAAGTGGTCACCTGCGCACTGGTTGGTTGCATGCGATATATGGGCCTTTAAGGGGTCCCCTTTAGGGGAAAGGGCCATATTGACATGCCATTGGACATATAGTGCATGTGGATATGGCCCTTGCCCCTAAAGGGGACCCCTCGAGAGACATATCAATAATTGCATTTATACAATCTGTTTTAGGAGAGTTGTCATTTCCTTCAAAATTATTACAAGATGAATGTGGTTGCTAGCCCGATGGTTTTACAAGATAGGTGGTATACATTATATTTTTGTATATACGTACCTTTATAAGACTAGAACACATCCGATTGTTTGGGATTACTAAAAAAGCACGGTGCATCATTGGTTTTAAAATAGGCTCAGTAGGGATTTACTATTTAGCATTTACATTTAAAAAGCGCAGTGGTTGTAAGACAAGAATTTGCTATTTGGGATTGAAATCAAACAACTGCAGTGGTTGTAAAACCAGTGTTGTGGATTTGGAATTTATCCATTTTTCGAGGATAAGTCCAATACATATTTATTAAAATGCATTTTCTTGTACTCTCTTAGTCATCCACTACTCCAAGACACCCCATGATGTGCTCATGCATGTCTAAATCTACTTTGAGTATACTCTTGTCCTCTTTTCGTCTAGGCACAGCTTGCACATAAATGTGTGTAGACTCTTATGTATCAGTTTGTAATTGTGGCCTCTCTTGGATGTTCTTTTGTACCAGACAACTCCAACTACTACCTCCCACTTCTCGTAGCTTGTTCCCCAATGATCCTTAAATGCTTCCACAAACTTGTGCTTGGGCTTGGTACACTACAACACAAAGTATGGGTCATCTTGCTCATTCTCCCCAGCGTCGACGACATTTGTAAAGTTATCCCCCTCTTCCAAATAGTCAGTGAGGTCATCAAAAGACTCCCCAAATTGTGGTGAGTCATTGTTTGTCTCTTCATTGTTTGTCACAACATCTTCACATAGAGGAAAAACTTGAACTATCTGCCATCTCCTCATAGTTTCAATGTCCTCACAATTCTCACGATCCCCTATGATGCACACACTGTAGAAACAAGAAAGTTTTCTTGTTTTAAGCGCGTGGTTGTTTCAAAAGCCCCATATGCTGTGAAAATTATGGGTTTCTTTGATGGCCTCACAAATTACAATCATGTCTATTTTTCATTTGCACCTCATTCACTTTCACTTCATGGCACACTTTGTGCACAACCCTATTCCTGAGGCTTTGTGTACTATATGTTGATTATGCCCTTGTGGAGAGGTTGAATGTGTGCCATATTCTTGGGGGGTGGACTACTAAGAAATCCTATGTATCATATGCGTTCAAGGGGTATTTAAAAAACTCCTCAACTAAAATTTTTCCCCCAATAAAAACACTCCTCTTTACTTATGAACTAAGTGATTTCTTACTGAAGTTGAATTAAAAAACCCGACTTATTATTGTAATCTTGTTAGATTTTTCTAAAAAATCAAATTAAAATACCCCTCCTTTTGAATGCACATGGTACACTAAAATTTTGTCAGGTGAACCCCCCGAGGGCATATTACAGCATCATGGGTGTCATTGAGCTTTTCTTGAGGGCATGTTAGTTCGTGTTTGAACAGAGATCGCTTAATAGTAGCACCACATACATCATGTTCCCCCTTGGCATAGCTAGACCTAAAGAAATTCCACATCATGTTTAGATCGATTAGGGATTTAAACTTTAATGAGACAATGTAGAATCCATGAGGGTAGATTTATCTTATAGTTTTGAGAGAATGCACATTTTTTGGACGTTTTTTCAAAAATGGAGTTGACTTGTTATTTGCATAATTTTGTTGTCATTTTTTATGACTTGGTGTTACATGGGGATCATCATTTTTTAGCATTCCCAATGCAATAGAAATGCATGTTACAGGAATAAGGTGTCATGTTCCCTATCATCCAAAATGTAGAAATGGTATGTTCATTACTTTGACTTAGAGTCCGAGTCAGCAAAAGCAGATTGGCATTACTCATTCAAGGAACAAGCAAATGATAGTACATGACATGCACCAGAATCGATATCTACTTATTGTACGAATCGTATCTCATCTTGTTCTTGAAATGAGTAATTTTTGCAAAATCTATCTTAGGATGGATTGAACCAAGTTCTCTAGAAGCTTCCTCGGCTTAGTGCTCTTATATGATAGTAGCCATCTCTTTTTCGCCGACCGTTCAAGATTAACATGTTCAAATCTTCTCCATTTTAGAGTAGCCGAGTTGTATTCCCTCGTTTCATTTAGGTAGATATCATATTGCTTCTTGACTCTCTAGCTTGTTCTAGTCCCTGCAATGTAACTACTCCATTACACCTCTTAATGCATCTAAGTGTTCCAAATGCACTGCTAGTGGCACTGCGCTGGACCCGACTTAAGTTGACAAAACTTTTCCATGTGCTCCAGTTGACATGTGATTAACATTTGACTGTGGTTTACATGTGACTGCTTCGGTTGACATGTAGTCAACATGTGACCACTATTGACATGTGATCGCTCCAGAAGACATGTGGTGAACATGTAACCATGGTTGACATGTGACTACTTTGGTGGACATGTAACAATAGTCGTCTATGTATCTTATCTTATCTTATCTTACTTCTTATCTTCTTACTTATCTTATGTTATCTTATCTTACTTCTTATCTTATCTTATCTTACTTCTTATCTTACTTATCTTACTTCTTATCTTACTTCTTATCTTATCTTACTATCTTATCTTATCTTATCTTACTATCTTATCTTCTTATCTTATATCTTATCTTATCTTATCTTACTATATATTAAGGACGGAGGGAGGCACAAGAGGCTGCCACATGTCGTTCAGAGGGAGGAGAGTCCATGTTGTAGCCAAAGAGGGATCCATGTGGCTAAAGGAGAGCATGTCGATTGAAACACATTTTGAATTTTGAATTTGCCGCCTCTGTGGAATCCGTGTTATGAGTGCATCATGACTGTCCAAAAGCCCCTTGAATCCAAACGAGATTGGGCATATACAGTGTGCACGCAAGCAAGATCTGTTGGCTCCATAGGGCATTCGACAATTTGTATCGCTCATAGATTCAATTCATTTGCCCTTTTCATCTCCCATTGTTTTTGCAATCTGGAATATCTATTGTAGGCAAGAGAGAAGCCCACCCTCTCCATGCTTTTCATCTCGAGAAGTTTTTGCCATCTAAGTCCAGAGAGAAGCCCGTCTTCTCTGTGTAGCAAAATTTGGACATGGGAGATTGGCCTTCCTCTATATGGATAAGCAAGAGAAGGAGTTCAAGATTCAATGAATCAGTTTCAAGCTGTAAAATGGGCACCAAGGAGTGCAAAGCAGAGGAGTTACTCCCCTTTCAAGCAGCGCCACCGAAGGAATTAGGCCATTGAAAGCTCGCTGAGATCTGGGCTTGGGCTGAAGGTTGACGTCAGTACAGCGAGAGGGGGGTGAGTAGGTATGGTAGGCATGGAGGGGGGATCTGGGTTTGGGGGGTGGTCGAGGAGAGTGCTATGTCTCTTTCAGCAAGGCAAACTATTCTTAAGATAGTCTCAACATTTTCGAGTGCCTCCACCATGAGCCCACGAGCTGACTTCGCAGGTCCTCTCCGGATCCACTTCCAAATCCTTACTCTCTTAAGATACATCGGTCTTGGGCTTTCCCGTGAGAACTAATCTCTGCAAAGCTTTTTGGTTTTTTAGTACCTTGCCGCTCTAACTCGGATCTACGATAGAGGGGAGCTCATTCGCATCAAGCAGATGACAAGCAACAGTTGGGATAACAGTTCGTCGTAGTGGATCATGGTTTGGCTTGGTTTCACGGATGGCAATTTATGTGGTGACGTTGGGTTCTGCTATACCTGCCGGAACCCACTTGCGTTTGTCCACCTGGTTTCAATGACTCTGACTCCAGTAATCTGTTTGTAGGATATTAAAGTCTTAGGATCCTTTCTTTGTTGGCATCAGATTTAATCAGGTGGCCTCGAGCTTTCCTCCCTTCGGCCTCCAGCTCTTTCCTCAGCAGCAGTCCTCTACGTATCATGGTTTTGCTCAGCTCCGTGCTGGTCCTGGACTTCGACAAATATGTGGCTTCTATCTCAGCTGTACGTTGTGGCTTGACCAGGAAGGAAGCTGTGGCTAGCGCGAGGCAGAAATAGAGATGAAACATCCCGAGCTTGAAAGGATGAATTTCCAAGCTAGTCAGTCAAAGACGTAGACAATGGCTTCAGCCAACGATACAAAGCAACAACCAAAAGCTCGGGATCTCACACAACGGAGTATACTTTTGGATGAAATTCCAATCGGTACTTCATATATTCAACTTTTGGTTGCATCTCTTCGAGACTCTAGATGTCACCTTCAAAAGCTTTGCTTGGCACAAAGCATTGGGATGATGAAATGGAGTATTGGCACAAGTGCAGTAGACATTGATCTTGCAAGAATTCGTGACTTGATGTGTTCACTTTGCGATATGGGCACAAGGTATCTCCATGATGCTCTAAACGATCCATATTTTGAGCTCAGGGGGGTCACTATGTATAAACCCTCTATATCACGTGCGTTCAAGGCCTATTTTTAAAATCCCTTATCTGTAATTTTTTCATCAATAAAATGTACCCCTTTTCTATACAAATCTGTAATTTTTTTCCAAAACTATTTTAAATAGTCCCTTATGTATATTTATTTCTGTAAATTTTAGAAATAAAAAATATCCTTCTGTTGAACTCACGTGATAGGGTTACATATGATGAGTGACCCCCCCGAGATTTTGAGCCTAAAGAATTGCATCTTTATAACCATATGAAGATATAAAGTGAATAATCTTGGAAGCAAGGATTGGAGTTTGTTAGGTCTCCAAGTTACCTATCTTGAGTTTCATTTGGTGCCACAAGTGTGTATTACATAGTGTTGCAAAATATGCTATTGATTTCTTTTTTACAACATTGTATCTTTGTTGAGATGAGTATTCAAAGGGTACAAATGTTACCAATGGACCATTCCACCATTATTGAGATGATTCTTGTTACAATACTACACACTAGGTTTTTACTAGAAACTTTGCTCAAGAATAAGCACACATTAAAAAAATACATTTGTGGTTATTTGGACCATTCTTGCGATGTTAATTTAAGAAGCAAAAAGTCACTACTAAAACATGTCTTTAAATACATTGTAGCAAACAATCAAAAGAAGTGAACCCATGAATGCATCAAAATGTGAGGTTAGTAAATCATTTTAGGCATCTCAAAAAAGGATGAATGCTAGATACACTTTGTCAGTCATTGTAAGCAATGAATTAGAGCCTTAGATCCCTTGCATTTAAATTGACAAGAATCTAGCTTTCGTTGTGGATGTGCTTTGATGATCCCCCAATCAAGTACTCCTCAAAGAACACATGGAAAATTTACACGTGGACAAAGAGAGAGAGAGAGGGGGAGAGAGAGAGAGAGAGAGAGAGAGAGAGAGAGAGAGAGAAGATTAAGTGTGTGTGTGTGTCACATGTGTACAAATATTTCTTTAATATGTGTGTGTGTCACACACACACACACACACACACAATACATACATATGTACGTACGTACATACGTACATACATAGATGCATACATATGTAATTTGTACTGATTCCATCAATCTAGCCGATGGTCTCTTGCAGGCTACGAAAAAATGGAGGGAACCAAATGAGGGCTAGGGAGATATGTAAATCTTCAATGTTGATTAAGGGAAAAGCATGGCACTAGGAAACAGACAAAAAAAAAGGGGGGAAGGGTAGATTAGTAATTGATTGGCAGACTATGCTTAATCATTCATTAATGATGAACTTCGAGGGCTAGAGAGAGATCAAATATTACAATGGTGAAGGGAAAAGCATATGGCAAGAGGATAGAAACACATATATGAGAGGAATAGGTTTGCACGTGATTGGGAGGCTCTTATTGAGTGATTAAAGGGTTAAAAGAGGTTCTTATCTTTCATATTCTTATTCATCTATATTTCCTTATTTTTTGAGGTGCCACGATGCCTTGCTGTGATACAAGAAGACAAAAATATTATCTTTAGGAGATGGGAGGGTTGGGTGGTTTTTGATATGCAAGGGGCATTGGTGAGGTTATGCATTGCTTTGGGATTCTTGGTAGTGAAGCTTAGTGATTGCTCCATTGTCTTTCAACCAAAACCCCCAAATCCATGCAATTCAAGGAGACATTTTGGTTGATCATTATACATTCACCAAAAACATGCAATCCAAGAGCCATCACTTATTCAAGACAGGTATATGAAAGATCAATGGAGAGAAATACTAATATAATAGTGATGGATGGAGAGAAGAAACAAAAAAAGGAAACAAAAGTGGATTGGCGATCTCCAATGGAATGGCAAGCTATCGGATGGAATGATAACTAATGCATTCATGCTCAGGAATTGACTTTGCTTCACTACCTTTGCAAACCTACAAGTGTATCTTAGTCTGGGAGTGATGTTAAGAGGATGTTTGTGTTTAGTCAGATGCTATGGGGAGGTGGTGATGGTGCCTAGATTTTCAAAGAATTTCTTCTGGGCAATGAGCCTTTATGCAATGAGGAGAGGCAAGAGGAGCATGTTTAGAGGGAGAAGATGAACATGAAGATTGCTCCCATATAGGTGATGATGAAGGCATTACATAGAAATATTTTTATTGAGCTAAGGGTTCTTGATTGATTGCGGCACTTCATGGTGATGACTTCAACTTATGAGAGCACCTAGATTTCTAATCTATCATCTCATATCAATAGTACCAATTTACAACTGTGCTAGATCTTCAATAGTACCAATTTACAATTGTGCTAACCCTATAGGTGAGTATAGGTGATAATGAAGGCATTGTATAGAGATATTTTTAATGATTTATAGGTTGTCGATTGATTGTGGCACTTCATGATGATGGCTTCAACTTATGAGACCACCTAAATTTCTAATCTATCATCTGAGATCAATAATACTAGTTTACAATGTGTTGGATCCCCAAAATAATGGTTTGATTCTAAAATTAATAGCCCTAAGCTTAAAAGAAATTACTAATATTTCCATGCAATCTCATGTCACCTTTGAATGAAGAATCATCTCATATTTCAATCCAACTCCACAAAAGCTTCCTACTCATAGGGCTCTTTTGCCATTGTTTCTATATAAGCACAAGGAATTCATGTCCATGCCTTTTTGTGAACTTGCTCCATACTACTGGGTGTAAATATTAAAATAGGTGCTCTAATATGAATAAACATTAAGCAAAAACTTTTGGAATTGGTGTTCTTATATAAGTACATTTTAGAATGTGTGTTCTAATATAAGCATAAATTTGAGGTAGATGTTCTCATAAGTTTAGAATTCTCTTAACTTAGCCCATGAGAGAGAGAGAGAGAGAGAGAGAGAGAGAGAGTACATGTCCACGTGTCGGTGAGAAAGATGGAGGTGTGTGCACAATGAGAGAGGAGTTAGAAAGTGACAATTGTACATGCGTACTCTCTCTCTCTCTCAAACATGCATATGAGATTAGCACATGTCCATGTGTGTTCACAAGGCAAACACACATATAAATGTGTAGACATATAGGCATAACATATACAATTACAAGAGCATACATACACTTTCAAATGTGTATGGACATCTGTGATATGCCAATGTATATGCGTGTTCCTATGTGCACCGCATGCATGCGCGCACACACACATAATTAGAGAAGAAGGTGTGTGGGTGAGAAAGACATGGGAGGGTGTGCCCTATGAGAGAGTGGATGAAATTGTGCACGTGTGGAGAGAAATAACACATGTGCATGTGTGTGCACTAGGCAAACACACACATATAAATGTGTAGACATGCAAGCATACACATGTACACTTACAAGAGCATGCATACACTTGAGCATGTAAGCTTGAAATTTATATTTTGATATTAAAAGTATTCCAAGATCCCACTTTGAGACTTGGCGGAGCAGGTCTCTATAACCCATCGTAGATGGGTCAAGCTACTCGTTCATTGTGAATGAGAGAGCTACGAGCTTACGTCCTTAATTATGTTCATGAGTATGAAAAGCATTTAACTACTAGTACAATAGTGGTTTCAAAAGAATCCAACTACATTCTAGAAGAGTCCCCTAGGACTACATCCACGCTAGCTACAAGCTGGCCATACATAAGGGTGGCGATTCTGCTGGCAATCTAGGAAGTCCGCAATGAAAACATCTACAAGCACAAGGTACAGGTGGGGTTCAAATCTACAGCTGTTGCCGCAGCAACCAAGGCATTCCTCAAGGATTTTGGTCGCATCCTGGATACCTTAGACCTGGTGGTTAGCCACGCAATCCTCTCCGTCGAGGCCAACCTTAAGTTAGGGTAGTCTAGACTAGTTGTTTCTAGCGTAGGCCTTAGCATCAGCCTCTCTAGGCTAAATTTTGTATCGGTCCCCCTTTTTTTTTGTTTTGAGGACTGACCATCTTCCTTAATATACCCGGCATTTCTTAACAAAAAAAGAAAAAAAGAATCCAACTACTAGTACTTTAGTATTTGAAAAGAATTCAACTACTAGTAATTATGTTCATGAGTATGAAAAGACTTCAACTACTAGTACTTTAGTGTTTGAAAAGCATTCAACTACTAGTACTTTAGTGTTTGAAAAGTGATTGAGTAATGAAAAGCTTTCAGCTACATGGCATTATTACTTTTTTTCGAATGGCAAACTGCATTATTTGAATTTGAGGGTCACAATTATTTGGATCATTCGCTCGAATATATGAATTAGGTAAATATTCCGGGCATGGAACCTTGCTGTGACATGAAATTCAAGGGACCTTGAATTTACTATGTATTTAGTATTTCATAAAGTGTATTTTACTATTTAGTACATAGTAATTATTTCGTATTGAATACCATATTTAATACTAATTAAATATGGCATTTAGTATAGAATAATTACTAGTAAGGTATGAGGTATGGTATTTAGTACATACTAATTATTTTGTAGTAAATATCGTATTTAAGATTAATTAAATATGGTCTTTAGCACAAAGTAGTTACTATGTAAGTTTCATACAAAATATTGGGTCATGTTCACGATTCGAGTACAAATTTGCACAATTCAAGAACTTTGGCTAAATTTTCAAAAATCGGTTTGAACATAAAATGCAACTTACTGACAAGGTATTCTACTTGTCGTCTATTTGTTCATTTGTTTGTAACATTTTGTTTGATTTTTCCCATGCTCATATACTCAAACTCTCACACACAAGGAAAAGTGTGCGCACACTCCTACATAGAGAGCACATGTATATTGAGGCGGTTTGTAGTCTTCGGGAACAAAAAAGCTCAGCTGGTTAGTTTCCTTTTCAATCGGCCAATTTTGGGATTCGAACCGGAATCAAGTAGCAACATAGCTGAAAAGTCTAAAATTCAGACAGGCTGGTTTCAATAATCCAACCAGCGAATCTGAAATTTAATCATCAGATGCTAATCTTTGTGTCACCGAGGTTGTGGTAGATCTTTTGGTAGGAGCAATGCCCTCTTGATTGGAGCAATGCAAATTGTTGCCTAAAGAGTATGAGATCACTCTTGTACAACACAAGGGATAGAAGTTGAACTGACTATGTCCTTAGGGAGTCCGGCCTTGGAAGCATCAAAACTCTTCACCAACCATCTTCATGGACCTCAAGGTACCATCTCTCAAAAGTTTACTATAATTATACCCGGAACTTCATGTAGATTTATCGAGCTCCTTCTTCCAAGGCATTCTTCAATTTTGATCCTTTTGCTCTTCTTTCATTTCATCATTCAACTTTCATCCCTAGCTATTTTTCTGTGATCTCATTCTTACCCCAACAACCGCATCTCTGTAGCTTGAATTCGTCTTGTTCGTTATCCACATGCATTCTCTCGTGCTTGCAATCTGTTTTTCCTTAAATGGAGCTCATGTTGTTGTTCCTTCATCATTCACGCTAGCTCTCCCTCAGTTCCTCTTGTTTGATATAGTGTGGCCACGCTGCCTTCCCCTACAATGCTCCAAACAACCTGCATTTCAGGAGAAGCTGCCTCCCATACCCCCGTTGTTGCTCTCCTTGACTTAAGAGCCCTCCTCGCCTCTGGAAGCTCTTTCTTCCCTTACTACATGCTCGTGGCCCTTGAAGCTGGTGGGCTTCTCAGAGCTTTTGCCCTCTTGGTCATTTCACCCTTTGTCTGGTTTGCGTCACGATTCGTATCGGAAGCACTGGCCATTCGAATGCTTGTGTTTGTGTCCATGGCTGGACTCCGGCTGTCGGAAGTGTGGACCGTCTCCAGAGCTGTGCTGCCGAAGTTCTTCCTGGACGATCTTCGCTCGGACTCTTACAGAATTTTCTTATCTTGCAAGGAAAGGCATGTGATAACTTGCCACCCAAGAATCCTGGTCGAGCATTTTGTGAAGGCACACTTGGGAGTGGACAAAGTTTTTGGCACGGAATTGCAGACTTCAAAACGTGGTTACTGCACTGGGTTTGTAGCTGATTCTGGCGTGCTGATGGATGATAAAATAACCAATGTTGCGAGACGTATGTTTGGGGATATGAGAACCGATTTGGGTCTTGCTGCTGACGATGGAGACAATGCGTTTTTGTCAGTGTGTAAAGTAAGTAGCAGACCTCTAGATAGCTTCTTGATCGAGATGTAGGGTCATTGTGCAAACTAGTTGGTATAAGATTTCGTATTATTTTTGGTCTTCTAGACATGTTCGGACGAGTCCAGTTGCGTTGTTTCCCAAATTCTGGCAGTTGCTTTGCTTGGAATGTGGCTACTTAAAACTTATTTGGACACATTCTGCACACACCGAGTTGGAGCAGTTGCTTTGCTTCAATTCATGGATAGGCTCCCGACTTCTTTATCCGTGCTCGCTGAAGCAACAGGTTATTTTCTGTCTTAACATTGTAGAGAATCTCTTGCAGTATTTTGAAGTAGACACTGGTCGGACATTTCTAAAGCTATTCCCACCCAGTTCATGAAGCTATTCCCACCCAGTTCATGAATCATGAGCGTCAACATAGTCAAGTTCAATGTTTAGAGTACTGAACATCTCCTTGAGGATTTTAAATGAGAAGCTCATAGAACATTAATTCTCTAAAGCGATCTCCAATGCACGAGTCTCATAGGTGAGCATGGAGAAATAAGTCAAGAGAGTTTGTCCACAAAATCAGTTCACTTCACAATGCTGAAGATATTCAATATATACCATCTGCATTGCATAGATAAGTTGTTTTCGCTTCGTGCTGCCTGAGGGATGCTCTTTCCAAGCCCTCCTCAATGATGGAGGGGCGTGATATGGTAGCTCATTCTGTTCCTGGGGGATGCTTGCATCCTCTACTGCAGGAATCGTTCATCGTTGCAACAGATACGACGGCACGCCCAGTTCCGAAAGGCCAGTATTTGGCTCCTGTTGTGTTCCACGATGGCCGCCTGGTGATCCGTCCAACACCCCTTGCGTCCCTTGCCATATTCCTGTGGTTGCCCGTCGGCATTGTTCTCGGATTCATTCGGTTGTATGTGGGTCTGACTCTACCGAGATCGATTGCATATCCTATTCTTGCCATGCTTGGAGTTACACTGAGAGTGAAAGGCGCTCCTCCTCTCGTTCCTCGTAATGATCAGGGTGAAGGGGCTCTCTTCGTTTGCACTCATCGCACTCTTGCCGATCCTACGTTCTTGAGCGGCACCCTACGACGCAATGTCCGAGCGGTGACTTACAGCCTTAGCAAATTCTCAGAGCTCATATCGCCCGTCAGAACCTCACGTTTGACAAGGAACAGAGACGAAGACGCAAAGATCATCCGGAGGCTTCTCATGAAAGATGACCTGATCATATGCCCAGAAGGAACGACTTGCCGTGAGCCGTTTCTGCTGAGGTTCAGCTCTCTTTTTGCTTCGCTGGTTGACAGCGTTGTCCCAGTTGCAGTGAACGCGAAAACGGTGCTGTTTCACGGTACGAGCGCCAGGGGATACAAGTTCCTGGACCCGATATTCATCCTCATGGATCCGCAGCCAGCGTACGACATCACCTTCTTGGAGGCATTGTGTCTGAAGAAACTGCGGGCCGAGGGGAAGACGAGCATCGACATTGCAAACTACGTACAGAAGCAACTAGCGGACGTGTTGGGGTTCCAGTGCACCAATTTCACGCGGAAAGACAAATACACAATATTGGCAGGCAACGACGGGACGGTGAAGAACTAATGACCGATAAAATCTCGGCAACGAGAAACGAGATGATGAAACACTGCGAAAGAATGAATTCTACTGCAAAGCGCTGGTGGGTTCTTCAAGAAACGGTGTGCACAGAAGAAGAAGAGTGGCCATGTTTAATTGCCGTACCTGACCTGTCTACGACGGGCTAGCGACCTGCGTTGTTGGGTTTCAACTTTCAAGGACGCTATCCTTAGGTTCCTTGATGTTGAAGGAGTATCAAATTATCAAATTATCAAATTGGATCTTTAGAATTGCGTTTAGTGGGGGAAAATGTTGCATCTTTTCTCTCAATCTGAAAGTTTACAAATATCAATGTTTGTACGCTTGCAAATTTTCAAACCAAATCCCAATGAAGTCCTAACAATGCCTTTATTTAGAAAAAAATATTTTATACCAATAGTGGGTGTGTGGAAATCACCCATTATATGATTTTATAACAACATAACAACAAAACTTTTATAAACACAACAAACATACTAATATCTAAATGCAAGCGACCTAATTTAACAAAAAAATTGTTCTATGAATAAGTATATTTAGTATACTTCAAATGATACATATGAGAATAACGTATGAATATGCGAGAATATAATATGTGTAAGTTTTCCAAAGACAACCCCAAAGTCCACATAGTCCTTGTATTTTGAAGAGAACATAAAGGTGCTATGTGGTCTAATAATCCTAGCAACTCCTTAGGGAATCACACTACAAAATCCAAAGTGTATTTGTCCCTTAAAAAATAGGTCGTAGATATGGACAGATAAACATAGAAACAGAGCCATATATGAGGTCCACCCATAAAGGGACAACAAAATAAATTGTCCTAATAAAAAAACCTGCATCTATTTACTCCAGTTCCACGCAGGAGTCGTTCATAGTTGTATGTGTAGGAGAACGGAGAACGTGTAAGAAATGATATATATATTCTCCATTTTCTCAACGAAAGAAAGCATTTCATCCTACACGCTCTTCATAACCCAAAAAGCACATAGAGATCCTCTAAGGTCCATAGGCCCCCGCAACTCGCAGAGTAAGGATACGATAGTATTTGAGGTGCACTATCCCCTAAAGACATGATCTTCGACTTGGAGCTCTAACAAAAAACTCGAATCGGGAACGAATCTATAAGAAAAAATAATATCAATCTTACACACTAATCTATAGTCGAAATGAGTCTCACTCATTGCGAAAAAAATAAAGCCACAAAAAGGATAGTTTATTCACCCAAGATAAGATGCAAACTCTAGCAAGCACAATAAGACAAAGCAACTATAAACGCGCTTGATAGCAGGCACATCTATAGGCATAGCTAGAATAGTAAAAATACGGATGCGTCTATAAGAGCAAACTCCCACGTTTAATAGCGCATCTATTAGTGTGTTTGCATTTTGAATTAGAAATGGATTTAGACACTTTTATAAACGTAGAATAGAGAATATAGAAAATGATATTTTAGTGCAGGTTGATAAATGTGCATCACTATTTTCCAAACATTGCCCATGATTACCAAAGCACATAATTTTAATAAAAATATCAATGCTTTTTGGCAAACCCACATATACAAAATTAAGTGAGGTGAGGAGAATGAGACAATATGTAAAATAGTTTTGCCAATATCAATCATGGGCTACGATTCGATCTCATCCTCAATGAGATCAACCCTTGCCAAACTATCTACTTCAAAATCCAAACCAATGTTGAGATCTATAAATACATTCAGTCCACTATTACTTATGCTACTCATGTGCTCATCAAAATCAACATCACTAATGGTAGACTCATCCTCATAGGTAATGGCGTCAATATCTGTATCTCCTATCTCATAATCATCTTTCTCTCTCATATTACTGTCATTATCACCTCCATGGCCATGATCATCTTCCATATGCTCCATATTAGTAAATGTACTATACATCACTTTGGAATGTGGCATAATAGGTATGACATGCCACCACCTATTATTATTCACCATTGTTTGATAGACAACCTAATTCAAACACAAATACAATTATGTTATTTTCCTTGCATCGAAGGTATCAAATATTTAAAAGTGAGTATTTTTATATGTGTGTACAATACCTGTTCACTTTGTTGCAGTAGTACTAGTATGTCCTTACCTTGCTAAATCTTTATGGAGTCAATAGTTACAACGCCACTTGCATGGCGTTTGATTGTTGCATTAGGACCTCTTTCCACAATGTCCTTAAACCACTTGACATCCAAAACATACACAAAGAAGCCTCGAAAGTCAAGCTTAATAATATCTTGGATTATGCCACAATAATCATCCATGGCTCCGTTGGCTCACTCAAAGCTAGCAATGATGCCGCAATCTTGTGTGCTTCTCTTATCATCAATCTGTTGTGTCAAAAAATGCTTGCCCTTACACCATATAGCATTGAACATAGTACACTATACCAAGACAAAATCAATTAAATAAGCAATCCAAATTGTTGATAGCTCCTAACTTATGCATAACATTCTATATACCGACCTTGTTCTCATGCATTCCCTAGCATACTCCCATTCTTCCATTGTGATATGCATCCCCTTGCCTCTCTCTGCTCTCTTCATTTCGTCAAGTAGCCAATCCACATGAATATCCTTTGGAAGTGCTCTTAGATACTGAGGGTATGGCACACAGATCCGTGGTGTGTATGAAAGAGGGCCCTTTCTCCTTGTCTTCTTGCCTTTGCATCCTCAGATCTTGTCACCCATCTTTTCATCACATCACTATTAAGCATGCAATAAAGGTTGCAACTCCATGTCTATTACTTTGCTCTGTCCTTTCCTTTGAGGCACAATAGAGGTCATCCTTAGGTCTTCATCATCTCTTCATAGTCATGGGAGAGAGCTATCCACATCAACAAGAAACTCAGAAATATATACAAGTGACTCTTGTACCAACCAACACTCGGCCATGCTACCTTCAGGCCTTGCATTTTGTCTCACAAAACCCTCAAAGGTCATCATGAAGCGCTCGAGGAAAAACAACCATTGTGCATGTACAGTGCCGCATATACCAATCTCATCTACTAAATGCACTATGAGATGTAGTTGGCTTATGAGAATAGAACGTGGAAAGGTCTCCTCCACTAAACAAACCACCTCCACTGACATAACTCAAGCATTCTCAAGCATGGTGGGATCTATTTCCTTTAAGCTCACATACCTAGAAAGGAAAAAGTACACCATATTAGCAATATAAAAACCTTGCATGGAGCATTGATATGCTTCACATTTTGTATCCTATAACGTACCTCACAAGCTCTTTCATCGTGTAAATACAATCCTTCACATCCTTTGATGCACTACGAGAAATGCTAGTAGGTAGTATGAACTGAACACACAAGGAACGATTGATTAGTTGCTTTTAATTCACTCACAAATTTGCAAGGAAAAAGATATTATGCACATAAAATACTTGGAGCATCTTGTGCCAATCATGAGATTTCAAGCCATATAATTGCTCTACACCTCTTTTCTTGCTCTTTGTGAAGGGCCCCTTCAAATACCTCATGCATCCAAGACACGCATGGTAACCCGATGTAGTGACACCTGAACAATAGATGCAATTAAGAGTTCAAGGTTGGGCTCAGGGTGCCACATCGATTGCCTTCTCATAATTAAACGTTCAATGCTTACCTGAACACTCGCCATAGCTTGGGAAGTCATGCATCATCCACATCAAGACTGCTTAGTAGTTGAAGTCTCATGATAAGGGAGGCCTGCTCACATCATGTACCTCGACACCTCTCTAAAGTATCTCTAGCTCATTGATCAAAGCCTCCAAATAAACAACTAGATTTTTGACTTTATGTTTCCATGGAATTAGAAGGAATAACATAACATGCCCTTTCTTAATTACCATAGTGGGTGGAAGATTATAATTCACCAATATCACTGGCCATACACTGTAAGAGGTGCTTTTAAGACCAAATGGGTTCACACCGTCCATACCTAATCCATGTATCAAGTTCCTAGGTTCTTTCTTGAAGCTTGGCCATGTGTCTTCATTATGCTTCCATGCAAAAGTGTTTGCGGGAGTTCTCCACTTGCCTTCGGTTAATCGATAGGAGGAATGCCATGACATGAGCTCTGCAATGGATTTGCACTTGAACATATGTTGGATGCAAGGGATTATGGAAAAATGTCACAGAATCTTACAATGCACATCCAAAGTTTTAAGATCTCCTCTATATCTTGCCTCTCCACAAGTAGGACACTCTCTTGCATCCTTATGTGGTCCATGAAATAGAACGCAATCGTTGATGCATGCATGGATGCACTTGTAATCTAATCCTCTAAGAGAAGTCACATGTTGCCTTGCCATATCTCTTGAGGTTTGTAATTTATTCTCTCTTGGAAGCATTTTACACAATAGCCTGCACGTGAAGATCATAAATGAGAAAAAGCATTCAAGTAATTGACCCACTAGCATAATTCACCATGTTTGCAAAATAGACTTTAAAGCTTACTTGAGTAATGCATTCAAACTTGCATGGCTTGATCCATAGATGGTCTGCAAATTTAGTAACTCAAGGGAGGCACATAGAACAGAGAATGTGCACCCTCAAACAGTGGAGTCAATGCTGCAGTAAAAAGATCGTCCTGCTCTATGCTATCATCCCTACCTGAGGACTGATGGACATATAAATCCCGCACCATATCATCAAACACCTCCTCCGTGGCCTCATGAGGTAATGGCGGACGGCTACTATCACCATCACTCCATGCATCTGTAATGGTCCCTCCTAAAGATCCCACTTCATATCGCCTATGCTTCACCTCCTTACGACGAGCATAGGGCAACATATGCGGGTGTGGCACTGCATCCTGTATCAAATTAAAAAAGGATCATATATCAAATACATGAACACTCATAGGTATAACCCTAAACCTTAACTCTTTAACACTTACCATGTTTACGGTTGCATCCCATTCTCCGTAATTTGAGATGTGACTGAGTGTAATTTTGTGTGCATGATACATGTTTCCTTGACATCAATCACACATACATTTGATTTTTTGCTCCAACCACATTTTGCGATGGTGGATATGAAGGGATTCATCCTCACTGGAGCTACTTGTTGAAGATGAAGACATCCTATAGATAAACAACCCAAAAAATATGTTCTTGCATAAGTTATAAATGTTAAAACTCTTGTATTGTGAAACCCATCTATAGGCGTAAGTAGGTATAAATGGTGAATTATTGCTTTAAAACTCAAGTTATATAGAAAAGTGAAATGTCTAGTCAGCCCCTAAAGTTATATACCTAGATAGTATACAACCAAGTTTTACTCTTCTACATTTTGAAAAGACACCACCATCATATCTAAGTATGGATAAATACAAAGACAATTTACCTTCTTTTTTTGTCTCTTTTCCTGTCTTATCTCCTCTCTCTTTCTCTCTTTTCTCTCATCTCTTTTCCTCTCTTTTCTCCTCTCGTTCCTTCCCTTTTTTCCTCTATTTTATCTCTTATCTCCTCTCTTTTTCTCTCTTTTTTCTCCTCTCTTTTCCTGTCTTTTTTCTCCTCTCTTTTTACCTCTCTTTTCCTATCTTTTCTCCTCTCTTTCCTTCTCTCTTTTCCTCTCTTTTCCCCTCTCTTTTTCTCTCTTTTCTCCTCTCTCTCCTTCTCTCTTTTTCCCCATGTGAAGCTTCAATAGCCTAACATTGAGCAAGCAGATACATACTTTTGTCACTCTAATTCAAAGAATGCAGGAGTCTGTAAATGCTTGCTCACTGTCAGGTTGTCACTCTATTTTTTCTTTTGCATGATGGAAAGAGGGCATGCTCGATGGTAATCTTTTTCTTTTCTTTTCTTCAGTTCATCATGTGGCCACAAGAAGCTCTTCAGCCTCACTTGATCTTTGGGATGCCATCTTTCAGGAGTTATATAACATTTTAGGACACCCTCCCACTCTTGGGGAGTTATACACAAACATGACGGGTACTCTAAACACCCCCCAGGAGTCGGTAGTATAGATAAACCACCCCAATCCCACACCAACTGAGATTACCCCAGTGGAGTTAAGACAGCCGAGCAGGCTATAGAGCTGTGCCCCTTCTCCCCAATCATTAGCATTCCCTTCTCCCCTACAACGGTCTATAGCCCCTTCTCCCCCCTTGTAGTCAGGAGGCCCTTCTGCCTTGTAGAGCTGCCAGTGTACTTTTGTGCAGTTGAGTCACCTCTCTAGATACGAGTGGCTAGCATACTAGCTCGACACAACAGGGCAGCAGGCGTAGTAGTAGGGAGAGTGATGGGGGATGCATGGCACAGTGTTTTGGGGGGGATAATGGTGGGGGCGAGGATGATTCAGATGATGCAAACGTGCCACAGGGTGATGGTATGATCTTCTATGACATCACTCAGACAGGAGGCATCTTGATGGATGCATAAGGGAAGGACATCATGGCCTTCATGCACTCTGTAATTTCTAACAACTATAGAGATTTCTTTATTCACTACAAAGAGCGGCCAAAAAAGTTGGCTGATGAGACCATCATTGCTATTCGTTCTAGGTATCCCAATCCCCCCAATGTTTAGTTCACAGATAAATGGGCAAAGTCAAAGATTGTTATGATACTTGCCAATAAAAGATCTTCGCTTAAGAGGCAGGCACTAGCCGAGATTGCTAGGAGAGAGGGAGGTCAACCACCAAGGGACTAGCCCCCACACTGCTCACAAGCATGAGTGGAAGAAATTAATGAAGGCAGCAAAGGTGAACCCCAGTCTGCAGTGGAGTCAGGAAGGATCCAAATGGAGCAATCTGGAAACATGCATTTTGGAGCAAGGGGTGTTGAATCATGGGAGGCCCAATTTGTAAGTATTGATCTCAAATTATATTGTGTTTATGTGGTTTATTAGGAGGTTGTTTCGTTGTACTAACCCCTCCGCAAATTATGTCATCTTGCAGCTTGATATTGTGGGGGTAGGTATCCTACTCCTATGGAGACTGCCTACCACTGCCACCATCGTAGAGGAGATACATGGAGGCACTTCTATGATGACAGGTTGATTACTGAGGAGCAGTATATCCGGGTTACTCGAGCACCCCCTAGGTATTTAAAAGTAATTAAATAATATTAATATTGTAAATAAAGATTTGATTTTTCATACATTGATACATGTTGTCCCTCATTTACAAGGCCCTAGGGCTGATTAGGAGGAAGAAGATGAGGAAGAAGGCAACAAAGAAGGGAGTGAAGAAGAGAGCGAGGACGTGGAGAATTTAGATTAGTCGTAGAAGTAGTGCTAGCTACTCTTTTTTGTACTTGAAGCCATTGGCTTGGCTTTGTGCCTCTCTTGTATATACACACCTCTTATTTTTTATACTTGAAGCCATAGGACGTGGCTTGGCTTCGCGTGCTATATGTACATACAAGCACTTTTTGGGCTATACACTCCTTTTATTTTTTTGGCTTTCAATTTCCTTGTGCAACATTCTATCAATGAATGCCTTGTGAACTAAACGTTTTGAAGTTGTAATGTTTTATTCAGAATTGTAATCGTCGGCTATAGACGTGCTTGGAATTGTGCTAACTAAAATGCGGTTCGCTGTAAGAATTGAATTGCAAAATGTGGAAAGGGATTCTTGTAACCATATGGCATACACATCATTTTGTTCCACCACACAAAATTCTGCTTTTATTAAAAAAAAAGACTTTACAGAGCGTCTATGTATGCGTCTTTTTGTTTTTTTTTTTCATTTTTGCAGAGCATCTAAAAGCGCATCTATAGGCATGTCTGTCTGTTATATAGATGTGCATATAGACGCGAGTCTATAGGCACACAAATAGACACACCCGTAAGTTCTTTTTTTAGTTAAGGAAATGCATTTGTGTGCACATCTATGGGTGCTTTGTGTTGTTGTGAAGTCAATTAGCAACTGTGGTATCATTGGAGCTGACCAATATCTAGGAGCTGTATATTTCTAAATGTCAACAAATATATATTATTAAATAGGTCAAGTTAGAATTTAGCTAGGGTTACGCCTAGGCCTAGACATTAATGAAGAGGTGCAAATGAGCTCTATGAGAGGGCTAGAATGGTAAGGTCCCTTGCAAGGGCAAAGATTTCAAAAGTGTTGGCTTATCAGGCATGGACAACATGGATATTGATGCAAATGGCCCTACAATTGTATCAAAGGCAAGGATAAGAATTATTTTTTATTTGACTTTGATTTGTGAAAAGATCAAGGATGCAACATTCCATGATGGGAAGAAGTGCACATATATAAATAAACATGAACACAAGAAATGATTAAACAAACATGTACCTCTGAAATTAGCTGCCGTTGAGTCGGTGGTGAAAGTGAATGATTCATCCATCCTACCATATTGCAATAAAGACACACAGTGTCAGAGTATATACAGAGGAGAAAACCACTGAAATCGCCAAGCCATAATATTTAGAGAATATACTATGCACTTTACAATATTTCTAAAGACGATATGAATGGAATTTGGTCACCAAAGAAAGTCTGAAGAGGGTTTGAAAGACAAAGAGCATACTTTAGCTTGTTTTTGTTGCCAATTGCAAAACTTCCTTGTACAGAACGTTGGCAGTAGAAACCATTTCTCCACCATTAGCATTGGCCTCACACGCATCACTTTGAAGGAATACCTTAATAGAATTTAATGATCGGACACGTGAGAAAGCCACATACAACTGCCCATGACTAAACATTGGCATCGCTAGATATAAGCCAAGAATAGACATTGTTTGGCCTTGTGATTTGTTTATTGTCATGACAAATGCTAGTCGAATGGGAAATTGCCTCCTCATTTCAAATGGAAGTTTCAAGCTACTAGGAAGGAAAGTAATCCTTGGGATGAACACTCTATCTCCAGCATTGGCACCAGTCGTAATTTCAGCTTTTAACACCTTTGTGTGGAGTTCTTTGCATATGAATCGGGTCCCATTGTAGAGTCCTTGTTGACGATTTAGATTCCGAAACAAAATGATTGGAGCATTCATCTTCAGAACCAATCAATAAGGTGGGTATCCACATCCAAGGTCAAGGTTGTTCAGACACTCTATTGCATATTAATAGAAAGGATCTTCACCAGAGTTGATAATTGAATCTGCACTTAGATACTCTTTTTGGTCCCTCGGCATTGCCCTAAGTACATCATTATTGATTGCATCGACCTCAAGGTTTCGCGGTGCTAGAATATCGCAATCTTGGAGCTATGGTGCATAATCAACAACCCTTGCAAGTCCTTGATACACCCATTGAATAAGGCCTTCCATGGAGTTTGTATCTAAAAGCATTTTCAATGGAATTATGACATCACCTTCTTTTATGCATCTGTTTATCCCATTTCCAATGTCCAAAACCCATTGTATGAATTCATGCTCTATTGAACTATCACCATTTTGGAGAACTCGCATATTTTGTGTTAGCTTTAATACCTTAATGTATCTCCATAATTTTGAGTGGCATAACATAGCATTAACAATCTCCTCTCATCCCTCCTTTGGAACCACTGGCAATAACTATCTAAAATCTCTTCCTAATAATACCACCTTTCCACCAAAGAGCTTATTGTTTGACATGATATCTTGCAATGTTCAATCCAATGCTTCAAATGCAAACCGATGCGTCATTGGTGCCTCATCCCATATCATCCACTTAGCCAACTTCAAAACATTTGCAAGTTGACTGTTGACCTTTACATTGCAAGTGCTAGTGGCATGCAAATCCAAAGGTATCTTGAATCATGAGTGTGTTGTGCGTTCATTGGTCAAGAGCAATGCTGCAATCCCTAAAGATGCACATGCCAATGTGATATGGCCCTCACCATGTAATCGAGATAGCAAACAATTATAGAGAAAGATCTTTCTTGATCCTCTCGGACCATCAAGAAAGAAAACCTCACCAAATCTGCATATATCCTTGGCAAAATCTGATCAAATGCAACCCGTTGACAATGATTCAAGAAACTTTCCATCCGTTGACAATGTGTGCCTCTTTCTCAGCATTGAGCATTCTTTCTTCTTCCAATAAACCATTTGTAGCTGACAAATATGATCTATCAGGTATAGGCAATCCATCAAACTCTATCAACCTTCATCCATGTTGATGAAGAATGTGATCCATGTAAACTAGCACCTTATTTGCTATTAGTGCACGTCGGTTGATTACATTCCCCAAACTTGCTTCGAATGCATGGAAGAAATCATCTGAAAGATCGGAGGAGAATCTTTCCCACAAAAGGCCAGAAGACATTGGATCACAAAAAACCAAAAGTGTGACAAAGAGGTGTCTCAATTATACACTATTCTAATAAAACACAGCCTCTTGCATACAGAGAAACCATTTATCATCACTTTCCAACAAACCTCCGGCCATGCATGCTGCCTTGAAAGTAAAAAGAACTTGCCCATAAAAAGTGCATAGCTCATCAAAAGACTTGCAACCCTTGCAAATGTTAAGCAACATATGCACGAAGTAGAGCTCTCCAGCAGATGGGGAAATATTATACATTTGGCCGATGGTATTGCCTTGCTTTCTTCTAGTCCACTTTTTACTACCTTTGTTCTAGACTAACTCGCTTGGAAAGTCACCATAGAGTAAATTATCTAAGTCATTGTGTAATTGATTATAAGTGAACCATTCTGTGAGAGGTCTTTTTGTTTTGGTCTCTATCCACTATGTTTCACACATCATCATCATCCCAAAATATAACGTTATTCATCATTGGAAGATGAACCTGCAACCTTTGGACATCTAGTTTTTCATTGTGCATAGCATACTCATAAATCCACTAGCACCATTAGAGAAAAAGGCAACTCATTTTGGGGCCTTTTAGCCTAGAAGGAAAATAGCCCTCCACCAATCAAAGGAGGGCCAAGTAACGTTGAAAAAATACAAAAAAGGAAGAAAAAAGAAATATTGTCAAGTTTGCAGTCAATGAGGATACTTGAGCTACTTTATTATATCTAATGTGTGGTGTAGAATTTGGTACTTCTGACATCACCGCGGGCCAAAACTCCCAGAACGACATTTGAAACACTCAAAACGGGCAACTGGAGGCTTAAAAAAGGCAAAAAAGGCCCCACAAAAAAAGCATACTAATGAAAGCGATTTGATAGGTTGGTCGTGGGGTCGTTTCGGGGGTTTTTTCCCACTTTGGACGTGCTAGTGATGTCAGAAGTACCGAAATTTTCACCCTGCGTCAGTGTAGTTATGTCATATTTAGTGTTTTAGAGGAAAGAAAAATGAAAAAAATGTGAATTTCTCTCAGGGCCCCAAATTAATGAGCTTCCTTTTTTCTCAGGGGGGTCACTATGTATAAACCCTCTATATCACGTGCGTTCAAGGCCTATATTTAAAATCCCTTATCTGTAAATTTTTTCATTAATAAAATGTACCCCTTTTCTATACAAATCTGTAAATTTTTTCCAAAACTATTTTAAATAGTCCCTTATGTATATTTATTTCTGTAAATTTTAGAAATAAAAAATATCCTTCTGTTGAACTCACGTGATAGGGTTACATATGATGAGCGACCCCTCCGAGCCTTTTTTCCTAATGGCTTCTGATGCTGACACATACCAAGCATCTAAGTAGCTACTAATGTCATCGATGCCACCATCGATTGGGTTGTGCATTTGTCCTTGTCCTTCCACACGATTTATCTACATCCTAAGTTTTGTGGTGTGTTTAACCGTCCAATGCATATCCGATGGGCAAGATATTTCACACAACTCAAAATATGTTTTATTTACACTTTTGAAAAGCATCGTACCATTTGGGTAGGAGCGCATTCGAATAATACACCTAAGGTACTATTTCTTGGCGGTTGTGCATAACACTTTGTGAAAAAAGGTGTTTGTGGCATGTTCGATAGAAATGATATTTTGCACACACCTCAACACAAGTTGTATTGACATGTGTGCAAAGTATCGTGACCATTGGGTATGAGCGCATTCGAATGACACACCTTAACACTTGGTGAAAAACGGGGTTTGTGGTGACTTTGACCATCCAGAGCATATTTGATGGGCATCATACTTTGCAAATAGCTCAAAATAGGTTATGTTTATACATGTACAAAGTATCATGCCCATTGAGTATGTGCATGCTCAAATAACACACCTCAGAGCATGTTTTTTGGCGATTGTGCATAACACTTGGTGAAGAATGGGATTTGTGCCAAGTTTAACCATCCAAAGCATATCCGATGGGCAGGATACTTTGTACAGGCCTCAACATAGGTTTGATTGACATAAGTGAAGATTATCATGCCCATCGGGCATGTGCGCGTACGAATAACACACCTCAAATAATATTTTTTGATGGTTGTGCATAGGACTTGATGGAAAATGGGGTTTGTGGTAACTTTGACCATCCAAAGCATATACGATGGGTACGATAATTTGTACGTGCATCAACATAGGTTGGATTCATGTGTGTAGAGAGTATCATGCCCATCAGTTATGTGCACATTTGAATGACACACCTCAAATACTATTTTTTGATAGTTCTGCATAACACGGTGAAAAATGGAATTTGTGGGAACTTTGACCATTGAAAGCATATCTGATGCACATGATAGTTTGCACGTCCTTTAACATAGATTTGATTGACACATGTGCAAAGGGGGGGGGGGGGGGAAGGGGGGAGTAAGGAGGGGGAGTTGGGGGAAGGCAGTGGAGGGGGGGGGAGGGAGAAAGGGGGGGAGGGAGAAGGGGGCGGAGGGGGGAAGAGGGGGGGGAGGGAGAATTGGGGGGGGGGAAGGAGGGGGAGGGAGAAGGAGGGGAGGGGGAGAAGGGGAGGTGGGGGGAAGGGAAAAAGGAGGGGGGGAAGGGAGAGAGAGAGAGAGAGAGAGAGAGAGAGAGAGGTGGGAGGGGAGAGGGAAGAGCAGGACGTTTGAATTCCTTGAGGGCATTATATTGACTCTCATCTCTCCCATAATTCATTTTTAATCACCCCCTCCTCATCGTGTTTGCCTCCCTTCCTCTCTCCCTCTCCCTCTCATTCTTGTACTCTTCCCTTCCTCTCTCCCTCTCCCTTCCTCTCTCCCTCTTCCTTCTACTCTCGTGCTTCCTTCTACTCTCGCCCCCATCATGGTCCCCTCCCTTCCTCCCTCTCCCTCTCCCTCATGTTGCCCTCCCTCTCCCTCTCCCTTGCGTTGCGCTCTGTTCCCCCTGTCCCTCTTCCTGTCCTTTCTCCTCCCTTCTCTCCCATCCTCCCTTCTCCTCTCCTTCCTCCTTCCCTTGCTTTCCCACCCTTTTCTACTCTTCTCCCATGCCTCTCCACCCTTTTCAACTCTTTTTCCATGCCTCCGCCCTTTTCTCTCTCCTTCCCTTGCTCTTCCCTTACCTTCTTTCCTTCCCCGAGGCTTCCCCTTCTTCTTTTCTCTCTTTTCCTCTCCATTCCATGTCTCTCCCCCTTCCCTTCCCTTTTCCTTCTTTCCCTCTCTTTTGCCCTCCATCAAGGTGCGTCATTTGAAGATGTGTGCTTCACTCGATGCAAAAAGATCTTAAAAACCTTTGTAACTATTGCAAGGTGTGTATAAAGTTCTTTGAGATTATAGTAATGTTGCTTTCTAAAACTTTGAAAGGTGTTTATTGACACCATTATTAAGTCTTGGTAATTTTAGAGTTCCAAAACTCTAAAGGTTTTTATTAACACCATTATTAAGTCTTGGAGGTTTTACAAGACTCAAATGGTAAATTAATCCCATACATGGACCTTAACTATATAAATATAAATATAAAAGCCTTACGGGCATGCCCATGCCATGTGGAGTGCAGTGCATTGGTCCCATCATATGTATCAATGGTCTTTTATTGATGAACCAAGGACATGTGCGTTCCATGCATGCATGTGTAGCATCAAGTGTGACTTTATATCTACTAGATTTTAGAGTTTTTAAACTGTCAAAAGGTTTTTGTTAATACTGTTATGATATCTTGAAGATTTTAGAGGACTCCTATGGTAAATTAATGTCATGCATGGGCCATACATAATATACATACATGCATACATATAATGTTTTCATACATTTAAATTGCTTTTATTAATTTAAATGTAATTAAACTAATATTTTTTATTAAAGTATAAATTTAAACTATTATTAAGTGGAACATTATAAAGAGATATTCTGGAATTTATTACGTGGAAATGAGAGTGCCAAAAAGTAAACTTTTGATTCTTGAACAACATTTTCATAAAGTAAACTTTTCATTTGGGAAGGAGTTTTAGGATTAGTCCAAATGTAGACATATGAGTCCAAAATTAATGAAATAAGTGTTTAAACAGCTTGTCTGTCAAAAGTTTGCAGATGACACTACACTTACTGCTAGAAATACTGAGTAGGATGTTAGCTGTGATGGATTGGCTTGATGTTTTTTGTAAATCTTGAGGATCTTTAATTAATCATTCCAAAATAGGGTATGATACTGTGACATGAAGTTGGGGGTAATAAACTCCACGCACCTCTTCACTTCCTACTGCTTTCGAACTGACTGACAAAGATATTTATAATTGAGAATGGGACATTAGAAAGAAGCTTTTATGCCAAGATACCACACCATACTCTCCTCCCTCAGATGAGAATGAAGATGGTAACATCCCAAGTGATGTTGTAATCAAGCATAGGGAGAAGGAAAGGATCAGTAGAGGCCATAATCTTAGCGAGCCGGTCTGCACCAAAGAGAAGAGCGATACGTTGTTGAAAGAAGATCTTGCGGCTCAACATGACATGAACTGATATATATCGAGGAGTTTGAAGGGGCTGATTAGGTTGGATGGGTAGATTCCGAGGAAACATTGCACCTCCTTCATAGACACCTTTACACTTAGCTCAAAACACTCTACAAACTATCATTAGACACAGAGGCCTATAACTTTTAGTAGAGACATGATATCACAGATTCAAGCACATTAAAGAGATACGCCTTAATATGGGCTTCACGCTGATATAAGTTTCATTGAAAACAGACAGACGGTTGAAGAGATATGGATAGTTTACTAGAAAGGGGTAAAAACTATCATGAAAACAGACTATTAGACACAGAGACTCATAACATAATGCAGCAGTATCTGATTCAAGATCTAAGCAATTAAAGACATGCACTTAAAGAGAGCCTCATGCTGATATATGTTTCATAAGAAACAGAGAAGCAGCCAAAAAGTTATGGACAATTTACTAGACAAGGGTAAAAACTATTATGAAAATAGACTGTTAGACACAGAGAATCATAACTTTTTGCAGCAGTATTTGATTCAAGATCTGATCACATAAAAACATGCATCTTAAAGAGAGCTTCGCATTGATATAAATTTTATTAAAATCGGACTATCGAGCAGAAAGTTATGAGCAAAATACTAACAGGGGGTCAAACTGTCATGAAAACTGCCCTCCACCCATGCTAATTTCGCCTGAGAAGGATGCTCCCTCAAGACTCCACCTTCATCAACGATCCACCCCTCATAGATTTTTCCTAGAAGAGGGGAAGAAGTTTGCATGGTGGCTCGGGAAAAAGATGGACCATGTGTGCACAGTGAGCAGCCGAATAGAAAGAACTTTTAATGCTTTGAAAGAAAGAAAAGGGAAGAGACACTCAAGAGAGAGAGAACCTGAAGTGACCTTCATTACAAATAGAGTGAGAATCCACTCCAACACTACAAACACAAGGGAGAAGAAGAGGTTTCATATATACAAGAGGGAGCGGAATCTCCAAGACTACTCATAGAGAGAGAATAAACTAGAGAGAGATGGACTCAAGAGTCTACATAAGAGAATATCTACAAGAGGGAGAGAAGGCTCATGGAAGAGGCTTGGGGAAACCAGAGCTATAGCAACATGAGGCCTAATGGTGGAAGAGATTGATGAACAAGGGAGAGGAGGGCTCCTTTTATAGAGATTTTGTTACCCTCCTTCACCCATTTACAATTGCTGCCTGTAGATTCCTTTCCCCATCAATCACATAAGCACGTATGTCACCATCCATGTCCTTTTTGGCTACTCTTGCCATGTGTCCCATCACAAGATGCTCAAGACTCTTAAAATATTGAGAAAGTCAAGAGTCTCTCACATGGAGCCCATAGGGACCCTCTCTTTTCCACATGTCCACATCCTCCTTATTCCACATAGGAGTTCTAGAAGGATTCCTCTTGACTTCATACTCCTCCACATGCCTTACACACGCTTGGCATGTGGCCTCTCTTATATTATTGGAACACATGGACATGAGCCCACCTCTTTATATGACTCACTCTTCCTATTTTCTAAAAAACTCCATAATATCCCATACACAAATAACTCTCACCCCATACCAAGGTATTTATAATTCATACCTATGGTATTTACAATGAGCCATTCCACTCATTCTCTCCATCGCATACAATATCATAGAAAATAAAAATAAGTGAGAGCCGCTAGGCTATCACTTGATACTCAAACTCTTATCAAACATAGAGAAAAACAATACCAATGCCAAATTAAAAATATCAATTTTTGGCATCACATCTTTCCCCCCCCAGCAGATCCTCTCTAGTAGAGAGAGGGTCTGCTGGCCCTCAAGGTGGTCGAGGATAGAAGAATTTAAGGCGATACTCATTGGTGCGTCCGGGTATCACCATGCCATCAACCTCCTCAAGCTAATAGGTTCCATTCGTGAACTTCTTTTTGACTCGATATGGTCCCTCCCATCGATCGATAAACTTTTTGTCTAGCCACTTGTCTAGATGGCTATCAAATCTCATTACCAAATCTCCTTCTGCAATATCTTTCTTCTTGCGTAATTTGGTGTCAAAACGGGCCTTGTGCTTTTTTTGAGAAGATTCCAAGTTTTGTAAGACCTATAATCTGCATTCATCCAAGGCTTCTAGCTGTACCAAGCGTTGAGCATAGGCATCCTCCTGTCCTTCTATTCTTGCAACAGCTATGTGAAGACTATGTATCTCCAATTCAATGGGTAAAATTGCTTCTATTCCATACACTAGTTGGAATGGTGTAAACCCAATAGCTAGCTTGTGTGTGGTTCTGTAAGCCCATAAAACTTCTGCCAAGTGCCTATCCCAATGCCTTTTCTTGGTGTCAACAAGCTTTTCCATTGAATTGCACAACAATCCATTTGTTTTCTCAACCGAGCCATTACATTGGGGATAATATGGCATGGACATGCTATGATTTATCTTTAGCTTATGCACCACATCTTCAATTAGTTCATTTCTAAAAGAGGTTCCTCCATCAGTGAGAATTTCCAAAGGACAACCAAAGCGTGAACAAATTTGATCAAAGAGAAAATTTGCAACTGTGCTTGCCTTGCTATCGACTGTGGCCTTGGCCTCTGGCCATCGAGTCGCATAATCTGTGGCCACCAATAAATAATGCTTGCCTTGAGATAAGTGAGGGAGTGGTCCCACAAAGTCCAACCCCCACCTCAGATGGTCCATATGCTAGAATAGGCTTTAAGGCCCAGGAATCAACTGTCGCCTTCCAAACTTTTGGCATACTTTAATACAACTTCGACACCATTCATATACATCCTTATGGAGGCATGGCCAAATTTAGTAACCTACATTAAGAATTCTCCTAGCTATGCTTGCTGAAGCAAAATGACCAAAGCATTCATGACACATTTCTAGGATTCTCCTAGTCTCCATGGGATGGACCACCCGACGGAGCACCTTATCTTTTCCCAATTTATAAAGAATGTCATCAACAATAGTACAGGGACAAGCCTTCCTTACCAATCTTTGCTTCTGTTGTGCAGTTAACCCTCAAGGAAACATGCATTTTCAACATATTGCTGAACATCTTGCAGTTCTGGCCATCTAGTGTCTACCAAAGAAACCACCTCCCGATCTTGTACTACAATGGCTTGAGTAGCTAACTCATCTGCCCTTTGATTTTCTTTTCTATTCATATGAACAAACTTGCAAAAATCAAACTAACTACATAGTGCCATAGCCTTTTGATTAAACTCCTTCAAATGAGGACTTCTTGTCTTGTAATGCCCTTGCATTTGCTTTATAATAAGCTGAGAATCTCCTCTTACTTCCAATTCTTTAACTTGACTTTGAAGACAACCCTCCAAACTAAGAATCAAAGCAATATACTCAGCTGCATTGTTAGTTGTGATACCTAGAAGCTCTTGTCCTCTTGCCCATACCTCTTGACCTTCAAGATTCATCAAGACTATCCCCCCGGCTCCTTGTTGGCATGAAGGACTAAAAGCCCCATCAAAATACAAAACAAAAGCTGTTGGTGGTGTATCCCTTCCATCTTTAATGTTCTCCTTACATTTCTTTTCTTCTCCTAGATCCTCCCGTCCTGTGAGCAAATCTGCCATAGCGGACCTAGTGGTATTTTCAGTGACAAAAGAGAAAGAGAACTCTTGAAGCTCTGACAACCATTTTGCAAATCTCCCCCCAGGATTAGGCTTGCAAACTAGATATGCTAATACAGACTGAGAGGTAAGGAAGAAAAATGGTCGAGGTAATAAATAGGAGCGAAATTTTCTGACAGAAAACACCAAAGAGAGAGCTTGTTGCTCCATTTCTTCATACCTTGTTTCCACATCTGTAAGCTATCGTCTGGCATAATAGATGGGTTGCATTCTACCTGCCTCTCCTTTTTGTAGCAATACAGCACCAACTGAATGCAAAGATACACTTGGATTTACATAAAAGTCTTGAGACCAATTAGGGGGCTTCAATATTGGGCCCTTACTCATGGCCTCCTTAAGCTGCTGGAAAGACTCTTGTTGCTCCACACCCCATTGGAAAGAAACCCCTTTTCTTGTCAACAAGTGCATGGGATACACTATCTCTGTGAAATCATCACAAAAGCATTGATAATACTTGCTCTTTCCTATAATTCTACGAACACCAGTGACACTCTCAGGACTTGGCAATGCCATGATTGCTTGAACCTTGTCAGGATCCATTTGCAGGCCTTCTCGAGACACAATATGCCCCAACAAGACTACGTTTATTTGAGCCAAATGACACTTGCTAGGATTTAGACACCCTTTTGCTTCATCAATCCTAGCTAAGGCCATATTTAACTTCTCCATGTGATCTATGCGCCGAGAATAAATGCAAAAATCATCCAAAAACACCCGTATGAACTTTCCCAAGTAAGGCTCTAGGACTTGACTCATGAACCTTTGAAATGTAGCTTGTGCATTAGTCAACCCAAAAGGCATCACTCTGTAAGCAAAAACTCCCCAAGGTGTGACAACAAATGATGTTTTCTTTTGATCTTCCTCCCGAATACGAATTTGAAAGTACCCAGAATACCCATCACATATAGAATACATCTCATGCCCTGCTACTTGGTCTAGTATTTCATCTTGGAGTGGCAAAGGAAAATGATCCCTCTTAGTGCATGCATTCGAAGGACGAAAGTCCACACAAACTCGCCACTTATTTCCTTTCTTTGGTGTGACAACTATAGGAGATATCCATTCTGAATCATCATCAGGAAAGATGAATCCCGCCTCAAGTAGTTGTGTTACTTCTTTCTTTAGTGCCTCAGCTTGGATCACCCCCAATCGCCTTAAGTGTTGCACCACTGGCTTGCTTTCTGGCTTCAACTCAATCTTGTGCTCCACAAGAGAGACTGGTCGAACCTATGAATAGCTTGTCGCAAAGAGACATGGAAAATCATCTAGCATATCCAAGTACTGGAGCTTCTCACTACCTGATAGAGAATCACCAAGAAGCTGTTCATTACATTGGCGTCGTTTAGTGTGCTCCACATCCACCACATGAAGTGTCTCTATAGGATCTTCTTGCACCACCACCTTGTTCCTTCCTGACTCATGCTGATCAGCACCAAGACAAAGACCAAAGGCCACTCCTTCCACCTCACCCTCTGAGTTGGACTCCTCGGAGCTACACCCTGTCTCTTCTTCTTCATCAGTTAAGTCAGAGCTTGAACTCTCTTATGTTGAAGACTCCTCCTTGACAACTTCCTTTTTGCGGCTTCTGATGTTGTAGCGCACCTTCTTATCATTTCCCTACAAAATCAATTCTCCAGTATCCCACTTTTGAACAGCCTTCACCTTGCGTAGCCAAGGCCTTCCCAAAATCAATGGATAGGCACGTGCATCTGGCTTGGTAGGGATCACCTGAAAAGTAGTCGGCACAGAAATTCCACATATATCCACTTCTAGATTCTTCACAACTCCCAAGGCCTTAACCCTAGTGTTGTCAGCCAATCTGATGCGATAAGGAGAGGTAGTACTAGAGTATTTTAAATCAGCATCTATCATGGTCTTCTCACTCATGACATTAATCGATGCACCTCCATCAATGTACACATTAGAAATCACTTGACCATCAATGATCACATCAACCATAGGTACATCATCACCAACATCTATATCTATCTTTTGAACAATAGGAATGGCACTTTTCTTCTTTTTCTTCTTTGACACTCTTGTGCTTGCTAGTTTTCCCCATTCCTTCTGTAGTTTTGGAGACAAAGCAAGTAATTGACCAAAGGTGATATGAGCTTCCTTTTCTTTAAGGTCGGACAACAAGTCATAGCTTCCAATTCCTTGTCCTAAAAGAAAGTATGACTGGCTAATTCTCCTTCTAGATGCCTTCTTTTTCTTACTATGGTGTTCCTCTTCCTGATGTTCCTCATCTACTTCTTCCTTGCTTTCTTCTTCTTCTTTTGCTTTACCACGCCCCCGTTTAGCCATCATTACCTCTCTTTCCTCATCCCCTAAAGAAGCTTCTAACAAGGATACTTGTTTTTCTTCTTTCTTTCTCAATCTAGGACACTCAGGGCGATAGTGACCTTTTTCATTACATTCATAGCAAGTGACCCCACTCCTATCTCGAGCCCTATCTTCACTCTTTGGTGCTCTAGGTTGTCGTGCATTAACTAAATGCAATTTCAAATCAGCAAACTCTGCCATCAATTGGGAGATATTATGATCTAACTCAGAGGACTTTGGTACCTGAGGAGTGCCCATTACCTCCACCTTAGAAGTTGAAGCTGTTGAAGACACAAAAGAGGATTCGATCTTTAGAGAAGCTTCTTTCTTGGTCGCAATGCGAAGTGCCTCCATGTATGTTGTTGGATCTTTACTCATTACTTTTGAGTGAAGACGAGGCTCCAAAGCCATAACAAATTTGCTCATCTTTAAGTGCTCCATCCCCGAGAGACTTTGAGGGGCCGATGATGCAGATGCCAAACCTCGCAAAGTTGCCCTTTCATACTTTGTCCATAAAGTTTCATATCGGATTGCCAACGCAGAGACCAACTCACCCTCTCCTTGATAGAACCGGTCCAATTGCAACATCAAAGCATTTGGCAACTCCACTACCCAAAATCTCTACTTCATTGATGCCACCACTTGGTCCCAGTCCTCCTTGGTAGAGTTCTCGAGGCTACACCTTCAAGAAAATCAGGCAAAATCTTTGCCCGATCCTTCATGGACCATCCAGAAAGCCGGCATCCTCGAACAAAATCCCGAAGATAAGACTCTGTGTCTTTCCCTTGGGTCCCTTGAAACACTGGAATCTTTAACATGATGAAACACAAAAAGGAAACACCAAGATCCAAATAATATCCCAAACAAGATCTGAACAAGATCCCACAGAGCCTTAGTATACCAAGACCAACTTATTATGCATAACTAGTTGTTGAAAACCCTCCACAATGTGATCCTCAACAAAATCTTCAAAAATAAGTGACCAACCAGCACCATGAAAACATTGTGTATACATGCATTCTAGAATCACCCTTCTCACAATAGGAAGTGCACATAAAAGCTTCAAGATATTGTACTCTTCATCATTTGCATAGCAAAAGAAGTTGAAAGCATTAAGAATCACCACTCCACTGTTATAGTCGAAAACTACCCAAAGACTCAACTCTTCTTCACACCAAGCTGCCAGTGCATGGAACAATCCCCAATCTATCATTGTGCCTCCTGCTGGCATTGTTGATTCACCAACATATTCAACAGTGCAAACATAAAGGATATGATCATGGTGACTGTGCGAATAGCTTGAGCATCACCTTCACAATCTTCAAGTTCTCTTAAACGGGTTGCAATCTCTTCTAATGGAGTTCTTCCAGGCATCTTCTTTATCTCATCAAAACACATGCCTCTTCTAGGCATAACATGCAATCAAGTACACTTGAGACCATTTAGTAAGGTGGGATGAATCCAATACCAAACGTACCTAGTGTCTCCACCAAAAGATGTGACATGAAGTTGGGGGTAATAAACTTCACGCACCTCTTCACTTCCTACTACTTTCGAACTGACTGACAAAGAAATTTATCATTGAGAATGGAACATTAGAAAGAAGATTTTATGCAAGATACCACACCATACTTTCCTCCCTCAGATGAGAATGAAGATGGTAACATCCCAAGTGATGTTGTAATCAAGCATAGGGAGAAGGAAAGGATCAATAGAGGCCATAATTTCAGCGAGCCGGTCTGTACCAAAGAGAAGAGCGATACATTGTTGAAAGAAGATCTTGCGGCTCAACATGACATGACTGATATATATCAAGGAGTTTGAAGGGGCTGATTAGGTCGGATGGGTAGATTCCGAGGAGACATTGCACCTCCTTCATAGAAACCTTTACACTTAGCTGAAAACACTCTACAAACTGTCATTAGACACAGAGGCCTATAACTTTAAGTAGAGACATGATATCAGAGATTCAAGCACATAAAGAGATATGCCTTAATATGGGCTTCGCGCTAATATAAGTTTCATTGAAAACAGAGAGACGGTTGAAGAGATATGGATAGCTACTCTTGCCATGTGTCCCATCACAAGATGCTGAAGACTCTTCATGGGGAGGTTGGACTTATGGAAGGGAGAAATTAATTGGAAAGAAGGATCTACTCTGTGTATGCATAAAGAATTCTGCTGGGTAGGATGTTCTTCCATACTTCCAATAGCAACTCCTACTATTGACATGGATGATATCTTTAGAAGCCTCAATGTCAAATGGACTTTGAAGGATGATAGAGCTATTTGGTATGCGAGGTTTAACAAAATTTGGGATAAAAAAGTTATAGAGAAGATGTCTTAACTTGCTTGGCTTATTCTCCATAAAGCAGTTTGGACTAATGCTATAGGATTCAGAATAGATGGCAAATGTTAGAGATGTCTAGAGCTCTAAAGATGTACAAAGATGTTTTCAATTAATATAAATCACTCTTTTTTCCCAAAATAAAAATAAAGCATAAGACTTGTGGAGATATGGAAAAACTTGGAGATGTTAACTATGCTTTATAATATTTTCAACAAATGGTTTATTGCATGGGATAGAGATGAGACTTATCCAAAACATGTCACCAGGAATACAAAGTACATCTCTTTGGATTTTAGAGTGGGAGATATTTTATGAATGATATCATATGCAAATAAGAATGTAGAGGAAGGTCATGTGTTTGGGTTCGAACCAGTGGATAATGGGTCATTTGCACATATGACGATTGTGATAGTTACTAATGATGGTATGGATGATAACACAGCCTCATAGGATGGTCTCTATGATGAGGAAGAAAAGTATTTGAGATGGAGCATGCATTTTTTAAAGATTAGAAAGATGCATTTTCAATGATAAAGATAAGGTATACTACAATATCAAAGGACTTAAAGAATATGCCAATGAGCCAAAGCTTTGTCCCTTTAAAATTGGATGGTTTCAATGTACTCAACTATAGAAGTAACATCTTATCAAAAGTGGATGAGTTCATTGTTACTAAGAAAGAAAAAGATTTAGAGGTGATTCCTTATCTGGAGTGGATGAATTCATGGACATTGAGAAGGGCAAAGAGATCAAAAGTGTTGTCCCTTCAGACTTGGATGACTTCAATGCACTCAGCTATTGAAATGACATCTTATCAAGAGTAGATGAGTCCATTGGTACTGAGAAGACAAAATATTTTAGAAGCAATGTATTATTTTGAGTGGATCAAAACATGCACATCGAGAAGGGAAAAGATATCAACAGTTTTGTCCCTTCAGACTTGGATGATTTCAATGCACTCAACTATAGAAGTGACATGTAATCAGGAGTGGGTGAATTTATTGGTACAAATAAAGAAAAAGATTTCAGAAGTGATGTCTTATTTAGAGTGGATGAATTCACACACAACCAAAGAGAAAAAGAGTAATGAATGAAGATATTACATTGAAAGCAATGCGAGTTACATGTTGTAAGAGAAGATGTGTGCACTCCATCAACTAGCATGACATCATGGGTTGTAGAGAACAGATGTGGCAAAGGAGAGGGAGGAAAAGAAATGAATACCTACTCACAAAACTCTTGCTTTCTTCTAAATGACACAAAAAGGCCAAGTTCAAGACAAAAGAAAAAGCCTCTTATAAATGAAAAAAGTATTTCCAATAATGCATATCACATTATTAGAGGATTATTTAGTTAAAGTTTCTCTCCTCCTTTCCATTCTTGTCCTTTTCTTTCTCTAAAGAAAGAAACAATACACAAAAAACAATCATGAAAGAGAAGAGTATGAAAGCTCTACCTATTGTCTTCATGCTCTCTCCTTGTTTGTAGGCTTCTCTTTGTCTCCTCAATCCATCCCCTTTGGAAAGTTGCTTCTCCAAACTCCTCATTTCAATAATTAGTTTTCTTAAAATGGTATGTTTCCTCTCTTTTATAGGGCTAGGACACGAAATGCCTTCCTACTGGGATTATTCAATGCCAAGACACGTCATTTCTAGGTAAGAACATGCTTCCTCTCTTTTCCTATTTCTCTTCTCTTCTCTTTTCCTCTCTTTCCCTATGTTTTCTTATTTCCTCTCTTCTCTTTTCTTCTATCTCTTCTCTTATTTCCTCCATTCTTTTTTTTCTTTTTCTTTTCCCCTCTCTTTTCTCTTCTCTTTCCCTCTCTTCCCATCTCTTCCCCTTGTGTCTTGCTCTCTCTTCTCTCCTCTCTTTTCCCTCTTCTCCTCTTCTCCCCACTCTTGTCCCTCTTCTCCTCTTCTTCCCCTCTCTTCTCTCCTCTCTTTTCCTCTCTACTCCTCTTCTCTTATTTCCTCTCTTTTCCCCTCTCTCTTCCTCTCTCTTTTCCTCTCTTTCTTCTCTCTTTTCCTCTCTTCTTCTTCCTCTTCTATCCCCTCTCTTATTTGCTCTCTTTTCTCCTATCTGTTCTCTTATTTCATCTCTTCCCCTCTCTTCTCTTCTCTCTTTTCCTCTCTTCTCCTCTTCTCCTCTTCTCTTATTTCCTCTCTTTTCCCCTCTCTTTTCCTCTCTTTTTCTCTATTTCCTTCTCTCTTTTCCTCTCTTTTCCTTCTCTCTTTTCCTCTCCTTTCCTCTCTTTTCCTCTCTTTTCCTCTCTCTTTTCCTCCCTTCTCCCCTAGCTTTCCCCTCTCTTCTCTTCTCTCTTTTCCTCTCTTTCCCTCTCTTCCCCTCTTTTCTCTTATTTCATCTCCTATCTTTTCTCTTATTTCCTCTCTTCCCCTCTCTGCTCTCCTCTATTTTTCCTCTTCTCCTCTTCTCCCCTCTCTTCTCCCTCTTCTCCTCTTCTTCCCCATTTTCTCCCCTCTCTTTTCTTCTCTTTTTTCCTCTGCTCTCCTTCCTCTTCTCACCCCTCTCTTATTTCCTCTCTTTTGTCCTATCTCTTATTTCCACTCTTCCCCTCTCTTCTCTTCTCTCTTTTTCTCTCTTCTCTTCTTCTCTTATTTCCTCTAATAACAAGTCATGAAAAATGACAATGAGTCATGGGTTGTCGTTTGCAACATGCCATTATGATTTTTCACTAGACTTAAATATTGATTAATGTTACAATCTTTTGGAGACACTAATGAGAATTATTTTCATAACTTTTAGAAAATAAGCATAGTTTCAAACTTCCTTTGAAAAATGTACATATTGCTAATTGAAAGATGAAAGAGTTTCTACTTTTCACATCAAATGAAAATTTGAAAAAAACAAGATCAATGATATGATCTAATATTCTTTGAAACTACTAATAATTCATGCATGTCTACTTATAGTATAGTACATTATTTACTTAGAATTACAAAAATGTACTTTTTCTTCTACGAAAACATCATCCCAATCATTGAAGTTCATCCTTGTCATTGAGTAAGAGAATATATGTGGTGTTAAGATAAGTAGGTATATGTCGTCCATAGATAAAGAAGAGGCTTGTTGAAAGAAAATATTTCGATAATGTAGAAAGAAAATCAAATATTTGAACGGTCAAATTTTAGATGATTGTGAGTAGTATAATTTAGTGGTTTACTTTATTTTGATCTAATATGAATCATGAAGATGAAAATAGTTGTCCTTTTTTAAAATGATGTAAATCTAAATTCTGGAATCCACTTTGTTGTGATAATTAAAGTTGAACGGATAAAAATTTTCGTCAATGAAGCAAACTTCTTTTCATTCGAGAAAAGGAAAATTTCTAGCATGAATGAATGCAAATGTCATTCTAGTAGAAGGAAAAACATTTCACAATGTAAAACTTTCATCGAGACAGAAAATTTCCATCGGTAGAGAATTTTTCCCATTGACAAAAATTTTAATCCGTCGATGAATTTTAGGATTCCAAAATCCAGCGGGATTATTTTTCCCGTTGAATTTTTTTTCTCGCCGATGAAATTTGGGATTCCAGAATCCCGCTGGATTTTGGAAATTCATCCAAGGAAAAAAAATCCATCGACGGATTGAAATTTCCGTTGATGAAAAAACCATCGACTTAAATTTTTCATCGAAAGTTTTACGTGATGAAGATTTTTGAAATATATTTTTGTTCATTCATAAATTGAAATTATTCTTTTTTCATATGAAAATTTTGTTCTATTTATAAAACTTATCATTTTTTCAGACAAAAAAATCATTATGTTCATGGTTGTCAACATAGTGGATTCCGGAATCCAAAACTTCATGAATTTGTCTAAAATACAATTACTAGATTTATGCTAAGGCTAGAGCTTGCAATTGAACCAATAGATGGAAACACAGTAAATGATAAATTGTACTAATCAAGACCATTTACAATTTGACCATTTGAGTCATTGGGCTTCTATCTAAATCTAGAGACATGCTTGCTTTGAATATACCTCTTCTATGGTCATGGACTCCATATATACCTACCCATCTTAATGTCAAAATATATTAAAATTTAACCATTTGATCAACTTGTACAAAAAGGAAAAGTTGTTTTGTTAGCCAATGCAGTAAAAGTGTTTCATCAAATTGTATTAGATCTTAAAGTAACATCATTTTATGAATTATTAATTTATGGATAGCACGCTATGTATAACAAGTATCCTAGAAATGTATTATTATCCATGAGGGCAATGTTTTTACTTATGTGGAAGTCAATTCATAAAAAAATCTTTGAACCAATGGACTTCAAGGAACATATCATCTAAAACAACACAATAAAAGAAAATAAATTGGCATTCATCGATGTGTGGACATGCTTGATTTATAGGATGTAGAAATCCTTGTACATGGGTTTGTGTTAGATATCAATGCTCCACTCTCGTGTAACTATGCGAGAACCAGCTAACTCTACTTGTAAGCCCTTCATATGAGGAGAAGGCATTTGAGTAGCTCGGTTATCCGGTAGGTCCTAGTTTGGTCACCAAATGGGGGCCATGTGTGGCTTGATGGTTGGATGGCTTCAGATAGAGTTGGCACACTGCCAACTAGGCTGCATACAAGTGCGAGAAGGCATCCCATGACTGATTGCACTGAGGGTAGATGGAGCATTTCTCGGGGCAGCCCACTCTCGGGTTGCGAGGCCTGTTTGGAATGGAGAATGTAGGTTAGTTGCTCTATTTTGTGCCACGGTTCTATCATGTGGTTGGTGGTCTATTTCGGGACCGACCTCCAGTCGGTCGTTTTGGGTAGACTGGGTCGATCACCCAATTGGGTCTAACCGACTATGATTGGTGGCTATATAAGAGCAAGCTCGTGAATCCCATCATCATCACTGGCTACAACAACCTTGATTCCTTAGCATCCAGCCTCTGTCCTCTACTGTTTCCAACATGCCATCGAAGCTTCTCTCATAGGAGCGCATGGCTGGGAGGCAGCGCCATCTATTGTATATAGTAATCAAAATTTTGATTCCCTATACTATCTGCTTTTCTCTCTTGCATATGAGATCCTATTATCTGTTGAGCACAGATGTTGTATTGTTTTCTTACAGGGTTTGAGTTAAAAATATATGGGCACTTGCATTAAAACAATTGGTATTTTAAAGCAAAAGCTCTAACGACTCTCTTAGTTGAATGAAAGAGTTTCTTCCTCTTTATAATTTGTAGTGTTTTTCAAATTGAAGAAGAGAATATTTTTTTCCAATTGATAATACTATACATTTTTGGGTTCTGGAGTAAAATGTAAGTAATATTTTATGCATTCTTTTTTCATAAAAGTACTACTTTTTTTAAATATTTGACATGAAGTGTATATTTCGTCCCTCTAATTTTGGAAAAATGCACATTTTTGGGGATTTTTTCCAAAAATGGAGTTGACTTGTCATTTGCATGACTTTGTTATCGTTTTTTATGACTCGGTGTGCTCTCTTTTCCCCTCTCTTTTCTTCTCTCTTTTCCTCTCTTTCATTCTCTTTTCCCTATCTTTTCCTTCTCTCTTTTCTTCTTTTTTCCTTCTCTCTTTTCCTCTCTTTTCTTCTCTCTTTTCCTTTCTTCTCCTTCCTCTTCTCTCCCCCGTCTTGTTTCCTCTCTCTTCTCTTATTTCCTCTCTTCCCCTCTCTTCTCTTCTCTCTTTTCCTCTCTTCTCCTCTTCTCTTATTTCCTCTCTTTTCCCCTCTCCTTTCTTCTCTTTTCCTCTCTTTTCTTCTCTCTTTTCCTCTGTTTTCCTCTCTTTTCGTCTCTCTTTTCCTCTCTTCCCCTCTAGCTTTCCCCTCACTTCTCTTCTCTCTTTTCCTCTCTTGTCCCTTCTCTTTGCTTATCTCTTTCCCCCTCTCTTTTCTTCTCTCTTTTCCTCTCTTTCCTTGTCTCTTTTTCTATCTTCTCCCCTCTCTTTCCTTGTCGTTTAAGCCTCAGCGGAGGGTAGCAAGGATATGTCTAGAGACTGTAGGTCCTTCGCACCTTGGGAGTGGTGGCAGACTCGGCAACGAGGCATGGGTGGTAAGTATATCTTTATCTTCTACTAAATTTCTAATATGTTCAATTTTCAAATGTCTTGTCATTCATATCTAACTAATTGAATTTGGATCCATAGGAATCTATGATTGGAAGGCCTCCAAACAACGAGGAGTACAGAAGGGCCTTCAAGATTGGAGCCAAGGCATGGTTTAAGGAGAATGAGAGAGAAGGAGTCCACATCGATTGGGAAAGGGTGGCAACACGTCATGTGAGTATACCCTATTCCTCTTCATTATCATTTGACTATAGCCATGGTCTTACAATCAATGGTCTTAGTTTTTTTAACTTGTTTCATTCTTAGGGAGGCACGTTCGACCCATCTGGAGACCCAGACGGAGAGACGGGATCTGAGGAAGAAGCGGTTGGGTATGCAAAAGAGGAGGGCGAGGGATCAGGCACACACAAAGAGACTGAGGGTGATGAGGAGGGCACACATAAACTAGAGATCGAGGGCAAGGAGGGTGAGGAGGATGAGGAGGAGCGATAGTAGGATAAGACATTTAGCGGTTCAATATTTCGGCACTTTTGCCATTTTGTAATAGATTGCCTCGGTGGATTTGCCATTTTGGAGTTCGGCATTTTTGCCATTTTGTAGCGCATTCGCATAGTACTTCGGTAGATTTGCCATTTTGTACCATATTGCCATTACTTTGTAGACTTTCATGGCAAATTTGTAATGTACACCTCCACATTTGTAACATTTAATCGTGATTTTAATGGAAAAAAAGGGGCAAGATGGGACTGAAACAATCCCCATCCTACCCCGCGTAATTTATTTTAGCTCCAGTAGATAGTCAGTATATATCGATGCTTGTACCGACACTGCAATGTCGGTATATACCAATGCCTGCACTGACACCCATACCGACACTGTGGGGAAATTTTATCGACGGTGACACCGACACCCACACCGATGGTTTCTTTTGTGATGTCCACACTGACGAAGTTTTTGACACTTTCCACTTGTTTTTAAAAAAAAATTCTTCGTATTTAGCGTCGGTATCAGTGTCGGAAAGAGGCCTGTGTCTTGTAGTGACTTTCAATAAGAAGAAATTATAGTATAAGCTCTTGTACATGCCATTGCATCATGTAACTTATTTTATGACATGTTTATTTGCTTCAGTCCACCCTAGGACCTAATGCATAAGTGCACATTATATTATATCAAATTGGCCAATTTATCATGTTACAACCCTAGGATAGTTACTAGATTACATAGACTGATCCACCAATACCTAGTGTAAAAATCATGTTGTGACATACCGTGGCTCATCTTGCTTAAGGAAGTAGGTGGCCTCATCTCTATCCCTTCCAATACCATTCAACAAGTGCATGGTAATCCATCATGTACTCTTTATAAAAATTACAGTTGCAGATGATAATTATTCCAAAACTCTTATTTTTATTAGGCTATAATTTGCAAGAATTACCATTTTTTATGGAAGCCTGAAATGTTAGTACTGTAAGCATATCCCTTCTCCATGTTTATCCTATCCTTAGAAAATGAGTCACTTACTTAGCAAAACATGACCAAGAAGATGATATAGGTTGACATGAGCACGACTATTAAGATGACCATGATGATAAAAAATGGGTTGAGCAATCCCTCTTAAGCATAAACATTCTCATTTTTTATGCTTTTTGGGATTATTGGGACCTTTTAGATGTATACATTAGCACCCAATAGAATGTTATTTGTTGGGATTTTTGGGGACGCGGGTCTAAAATGTAGATTCTTTGGAAAATTTATGTTGTAATGAATATCATACAAACAATGTAAATATATCACTATTAATTAAAATTGGACAAATGAGACAATGCCCCAATCTCCCAAAGAAACAATAACATCCAAAACAATAGCAGCAATGAAAGTATCAGTAGGCTTAGTGGAGTAATACCAACCCTTATTCTAATCTTTTTACTATTTTTTTTCAATATTACATTTTCATTAAGATGTTATATCGATGAAGATGTCCAATTCTAAAAAGGTTTCCAAGTGCAATACTATAAAAAATGGTGTCAAAATGGGTGTCCTTTTGTTGTAGTGGACAATTGGCAGTAGTGTTCTTGTACTACAACAACAACATTTCCATGTAGGAATATGCCTCTTTTCCTTTGTCATATCACCACCATTGAACATTAGTCAAAGTGATTGTTTTCTCTTTGAAGGGGAAGGAGTGGATTGGTCGGGTCACATAATGGCTAGGGTTCAAGTCACAATTCAACCAACATAAAAGGTGACATTCTTGGAGTCATTGAAGAATGTAGAACCTAGATCCAGGTCTTTGATATTAAGTTCTAAGCACATGGTAGACATGTACTTTGTTCTTGAACTGGCCTATCTCATTCAAAGTTCTAAGCACATGATAGACATGTACTTTGTTCCTCAGCTGGCTTATCACATTCGGGGCTCTCCTCCTTGACCTTGATGGTCAAGATAGAACTAACTAAGGTCTATCTCATTCAAAGTTCTAAGCACATGGTAGACATGTACTTTGTTCCTTAGCTGGCATATTACATTTAGGGCTCTCCTCCTTGACCTTGATGAATAACATGAGTAGCATGACCCATCTATGATGGGCTAGAGACCCACCTTGCTAGGTCTCAAAGTTGAGATCATAGTTTCCCTTTAATTTTGAGGAATAAAATTTAAGGTTTTATATATAAATCTCAAATTTTGACATATTTTAAAAAATTTTCAAATTGAATCTTGATAAAATTGTATGATTTTAAATAAACTTTCTATTCAAATCATGATGAAGCCCTAGTAGTGCCTTTATTCATAATAGCATGATCTATATTAATTAATCTAAAGTCATCAAATATAATCTATTATCACATTAATTAACCTAAAATGAATTTTCATTTGAAGGCACCGTGCACACACACAAACACACTTTTTTGTGTGAACACATACACACACACACACACACACACACACACACACACATGCAGGCTTTACTAAGATATTAATTGCACATGCTATGTGTGTGCACACACACACACAAATATGTTAATACACATTGGCTCAATATCACAAATAGACTCCTAATAACCATTTTATATTTAGGGTTCAATTTTGGATGTCACCCACTCATCAGATGTTCACTTACAGAACTAAAATCTTGAGTCAGATCCCTTAAGTACATAGATGATTAATTTTATTATCAATGCTTGATTTTCCATAATTTCTACATACTCGTATGCAAAGCATACCCACTCTCAATATATTGAAAACATGAGTTTGAAACTACATCCAATCTTTGAGGCCAAGATATTAACGTTTGTTCATGTGGATAGTCTCTTGTTTCTTTAGTGATGAGATTATGCTGTTTAACCTAGCCATAGTTTTCGCCACATAGGTGGCTCTTAAAGATTCCATAGATTAGTGGCTCTTACATTCCTCCCCTAACCACTCCTTCCAAGGAAAGAGGTTGAATCTCGACACACCTTTGCACACTTGCGGGGGCGCATGCACATGCGGTTTTATATTATTTTTGCAATTAGGGTAGTATGTTTTTTAGAGAGGTCTCCCAAAAAGTTGCCCTTCACAAAAATGTGCACTTTTGGTAATTTTCCTTTCTTGAGATGGATATCCAAAAGTTCCCCCTTCTAAGTTCAACACAAACTAAACATGTTGATTCCATTACAAAATGCTTTGCATGTATGTTAATCATTGACCCATTGACCCATTGGCTCAACATACATACAAAATGCTTTGTATGTATGTTAATCATTGAGCCATTGGCTCAATATCAAAAAGACAATAATTTGTAGACTCTTTTTAATCATTTTATATGTAGGACTCAACCCTTGATGTCACCAACTCATCACATTTTCACATGTACAACTAAAACCTTAACTAAGATTTCTTATGTACACACATGATTAATTTTGTTATCACTATTTGATTTTCCATGATTTCTACATGCAAGATACAATTGATATGCTTTCTGCAAAACTTATTCTCTCAAAGTCATCTACATAATTAGTTATAATCAAAGAAAGTAATATTTACATTTTTCAATATGTCAATTATTTTATGAATGTAATATGTCACCTCCTGTCATCACAATATGACATGATTCTCCAAAGCCTTAGAAGTATCGGAGTTTGAATGATCAAATTAAATCACAAAAGTTTCAATGTTGTGGACATCATCCATTGATTGCTTGCATGCCTTATGTGCTAGTATGAGTGTGTGTAAACAGGAATGGACAAAAGGGGGACAAAAGCAGTGGCTCATTCTTAAAGAGTGGGTTTGCTTTTGCCAATTCTCTATTGAGAAAGTGTTATTTATCTCCATGATGAGGATGGTTATTTAAGCATTGGATTGATGATTCCTTCATGAATAGTCATAGATAAAACTGCAAGAGCTTTCCCTCTCTGTATCTATAAGTCCCATTGATTCTTTCAATGAAATAGAGAATAAACACATAGCCCACAAAATGCTTGAGAAGCCTACCTTCTCCTTTAAGGTGTTGATGATTTTGCTCACTGACACATTATTAAAAATCACAAAAGTATAAATTTGATCTTTCTTATGTCCACAATTGTGATGCTAGAAGGCCTAGTTGATTTCATGGATAAAAGGAATGAATTACCTTCCCCCTATCCAAAGCATACCCACTCTCAATATATTGAAAACACGAGATTGAAACTACATGCGACGTTTGAGGCCAAGATGTTGATGTTTGTTTATGTGTGTAGTTTGTTGTTTCTTTGGTGATGAGATTATGATGTGTAACCTAGCCATAGTTTTCCCCACATCAATGGCTCTTAAAGATTCCAGAGTAGTGACTCTTACATTCCTCCCCTAACCACTTCTTCCAAGGCAAGAGGGTGAATCTTGACACATCTCTCTATCTCTCTCTCTCTCTATGTCTCTCTCTCTCTCCCTCTCTCTCCCTCTCTCTCCCTCCCCCCCCCTCTCTCTCTCTCTCTCTCTCTCTCTCACCTGGTCACATCCCTTCTCTAGCCTCTATGAGTGGAACTGCATTAACACCATGCATGATTGGCATGAGTTCTTCTAACACCTTAGGCTGGACAAAGACTTGGAATTTGACGTATTTTAAGTTTTCAACATCAAAGATAGAGTCACTTAGAACATGATTAGATTTCTAATAGGATAGCCTAGGAAATTTCAAGGAGCTCATAGGGAGCTAAAAGTTCTTGGCTTGGGAGGACAGGGAGGAAGACATTTGTCGTGGCATGGGGGAGGAGGAGGACATCTCCCCTGGCATAGCTCCTTCTCATCGAAGTAAGGGGAGTAGGGCAAACCAAAATGCAAATGCAATAATAGATATTTTTCCTTTCAACTTGCAAAAGAATTTTCCAATTGAGTTGCATATCCAATCAAAATAGTTTCTCAAGCCTCCTTCTCTTTGAATTTGAGCTATCCCTTGACCTTCTAATCCTTCAATCTCCTCACATTACTCATGGATTTCTACATTGCCCCCCCATGCAACAAACATTGCAATTGCCAGTTGCAACATGATATACCTCTATGCCCTCATAATTCCTTTTGTTTGCTACACAAATTGCATTACAAAATTATCAAGGCAAGGCTTATCTTTGATCTATGCATTTTCTATCCTTTGGATTCTTCTCTCTTGATTCCTCTTGTGACCTGTCACTCAATCATTAACCCTATTTTTCTTTCTCTGACTCTTGTGTTTTTCACCCCTCCTCTATTTTCTGCCCCATAGATGAAAAGAACAAATTAAGCCTCCCTTTAAGCTTTTGTGTCTATTTATCATTTAGCTTTTCCCCATGCCTTAATCTCTTATCTTATAGGAAATTCTATGTCTTACTCAAAAATAACACCTATTTCATTAATTTTGGACTCTTGCACTGTCCAAATTCATTTTGTGAGATAATTTTGGATAAAACATTTCAAAAAAAGAGGCTCTTATAAAACAAAACATTGAGTCAAAAAGGAAGATTTAAAAAAATCAAATTAGAAAAAATGACGTGAGATGTTATTAAAACTAGAGTACATTAAAAATAGAGTACATCACATTGTTAAAAGAGACAAAAAGTAAGATTTTTAAAAATCAAATTAGAAAAAATGGCGTGACATGTCATGAAAACTAGAGTACATTTCAAAAAGAGCACATCACATTTGTAAAGAAGTAGATCATATTACTCAAAGCCATATGGTGTCAAAAAACACCTTAATACAGTCTCTCTTAACATCATCTTAACATCACATTTGTACAAGAAGTAGATCATATTACTCAAAGCCATATGGTGTCAAAAAACACCTTAATACAAAGCCATATGGTGTCAAAAAACACCTTAATACAAAGCCATATGGTGTCAAAAAACACCTTAATACAGTCTCTCTTATCTAAGTCTAGAAGATCTCATCATTGGTCTCTCTTATCTTCTCAACAACCCAATCTTTCACTGCCTCCACAGCTGTATGCTCAACATAATTACATGCGAAGAAGAAATTTAAGCAATCACAAATTGTTTCTTTATAATTTCTCTGAGAGGCTCTTATTGTTCCCTCAGCATCCGCATCAAATCACCCATGACGAGAGCTGCAATAACGCAAGTTACTTAAGAAGGCTAATAGATCTTGTCGTGCTTTTATCATACGTCTTAAAAGTCTTTCACTCTCTGCTATCTTGAGAGTCTCCTCCCTCTCTGCGTGCCTTTGTGCAGCAAATTCCTCTCTCTCCATGTGTGTCAAAGGAGAACCTTGTCGAATTCTGGCCTCTCTCTGTGCTCCTTGGTTAGCAATCCATTCTTTGAGATTGTTAATTCCGAACTCCACGTCTTCGACAATGCCAAGGACATCCATGGGTGGGGAGATGATAAAGAAAGGGAGATGGACTACGATGCAAGAAAGAAGAGAGTGTCTGCGGAAGGACTACAATGGAAGAATACAAGTTAATGAGAAGCACTAGGATGGATGAAAGAAGAGAGTGTTTGTGGAAGAACTAGGATAGAAGAATACTTGGTTATCAGGATGGATGAAAGAAGACTCTGAGAGTGTTTGCGGAAGGACTAGGATTGAAGAATACAAGTTACTCAGAAGGACTAGGATGTAAGAAATAAGAGAGTGTTTGTGGAAGGACTAGGATGAAAGAATACAAGTGCACTAAGGCACGATGTGTTCACTATGATAAGGATAAGGGTTGGAATAAAGCGAGTGGAGATTGAATGCTCTACTTTAAGTGAGTGAAGATGATAAGGATAAGGGTTGGAATAAAGTGAGAGAAGCATTGCGAATGCTCTACTTTAAGTGAGTGGAGACTGTCCAACTGAATAAAATTCTCATCACACAAGGATTTATTTCCAAATAATCACATCATCACACATTCATATCATAAAATTGTGTGCATGAAGAAATATATTACAAATATTACATCATCATATTCATATCAAAATTCTCATCACACAAGGATTTATTTCCAAATAATCACATCATCACACATTCATATCATAAAATTGTGTGCATGAAGAAATATATTACAAATATTACATCATCACATATTCATATCAAAATTCTCATCACACAAGGATTTATTTCCAAATAATCACATCATCACACATTCATATCATAAAATTGTGTGCATGAAGAAATATATTACAAATATTACATCATCACATATTCATATCAAAATTCTCATCACACAAGGATTTATTTCCAAATAATCACATCATCACACATTCATATCATAAAATTGTGTGCATAAAGAAATTATATAAATATCATCAGATTATGCCACTTAAGTAATAAGTCACAAATGGGTGTATAATCAACAAAAACTACAAACACAACATCATACATGCATCACAACTCTTGTGATGCTTCTAGTGGAGACTGTGGCAACTCTTCTGATACTTCCAATGGAGGCTGTGGTGCTGTAGATGTACACTCGGTCTCTACTTCTTTTGTAGTATGTAGTACTTTCGGAGTAGACTCAGTATCCTCTTCCTTAAATGCAAGCGGAGGCGGTGGCAACTCTTCTGATGCTTCCAGTGGAGGTTGTGGTGCTGTAGGTGTACACTGGGTCTCTACTTCTTCTGTAGTGTGCAGTGCTTTCATAGTAGACTCAGTCTCCTCTTCCTTAAAGGGAAGCTCTGATATTGCTTCAGTTGCACATTGTATTCTAATGGCAGCAATTAGGTCTCGAATGATTTCAGCCCTAAACAATTGTATATCCTCCTCTGAATATTTGAGCTCCAAAGAGTCTTCCGATGAGATCTGTGGCTTAAGTGAGAAAATTTCTTTGAAAATCAACATGCAGTTGTAGACAACTCTCCACCCACAACTATGCCCATCTTTCTGCTCTACTACTAAACGCTTTTGGAAGTCTACCGAGTCTTTGTACTATCCTGTTTCTCTGATAGCAGATACCAACTTCTCAATCGACCTGCTCATCATGACATATTAAAAAAACTTAGTGTGTCTATCACATAAGGTACATAATATAGAAGTAACAACATATTAATAGAATACTTACGTTTGCACTGAGCCATGAAAGCCTACAATCGAGTTATCAAACCAACAATAGTTGTCTTCAAGGTCCCAAACCACCAGACTCCAATGTTCCCTACATGAATAATTAAGAACCATTATTATTTAACACAATGTTGCCAGTATAAGATGAAAATAAAGGTTGCCATGATACTTACATCTCATGATATGCCATAAATAGGACTCGCACGCCATGTAAATGTAAAGGCTGTAACAATTTACAAACATCGGCTATTGTCTTTCTGCTATCGCTAAGTATAGGAGAAAGGAGGGAATCCAACATATACACACGATTTTGTACGACTCTACCAAATCGTGAGATAACTATACTGCACCAACAAATAAATGAATATTAGCTTATTAGATTTAATCAAAATATTGAATTATCAAGTAGAGAAAAAGTTTGTATCAAACCTGAGAATGGCCATCATAACGTTGTTATTGACCTCATTTGAAGCTCTAGAGAGAATTGAAATCTCCTCTCCCCCAAATTCAAGATACTGAGGTCTACGTTGAATCATAACCCTAACATTAAAAGAGCTTCCCAATTCTTCTAATGAAGCCATGTTTGTAGAGTTGAGGTCTTCTATCCTCTTTGACTCTTTGATGGCATTCATTTCACAATCAATGATTGCTCGAATGGTACATGTTATAAATGCATAGAGATGCAAATCCGTATATGTTGATAGTGTGGTGTCATTTTGTATCTTAAAAATTTGACCAAGTACCAAAAAGCAATTGTAGCCCACCCTCCATCCACAATTACAGATGTGGCTATTCTCTTGATGTGATACCTGACATGTTATATACTCTATTTGTTGTGCCAAGTCACATTGCCGCATTACTATGTCGATAGCACCTACTAACTTTCGAGCTGATCTGCACATCAAAACATATAACAACAGTGAATATGTGCATTGCATATCAATCTACATGTCAAGAAGTGACAACAAGTGTAGTCTATACTTACTCTAACACATTACCATGGACGGATGTCATTGAGTTGGCAAAGAAGCACTTCTTCGCAAGGATGTCCACGACTACCAGACTCCAATCTGAGCTGCATTATCGATAAAGAATAATTACTGTGTTTGAGACAATTCTAGCAATGCAATAGAAAAAACAAGTAGGGTTTGATGCTTACTTCTCATAATATGCTGTAAAAATAACTCGTGCATCATTCATAGGAACGTGCTTCAACCACTTGCAAACATTTTCTATGGTTTCTTCTTTGTTGCTAAGCACTTCCGAAATACGAGGATCGAGCATATATGAAACGCTTTGTATATTTTGCGAAAAATTTGCTATAACATTACTATATTAAAAAAAAAAGTATTAGCTTCTTGGGTTTAATCAAAATAAGCAAAGTATAAAGCTAAGGAAAAGGCTGCATCAAACCTGAGGATGGTTGTAATGACTTTGACATTAACCTCATTCTTAGGATTCAAGAGGATTGAAATCTCTTCTTCACCAAATTCAAAAAAATGAGGTTGTTGTCGAATTAACAACATAGCAGTGAATGAACTTCCAATCTGCTCCAATAGATTCATATTTTCATGACTCATCTTATTGAGGGAGTAGTCTACATCGTATTCTTCTTCACTTGCTATGTCCTCCACATCCTCCTTCTGCCATAAAAATATAAAAAAGTTATGCGATGTACACATCCCAAATAAAGGCTTAAACAAGCAGATAAGGTTTCATACATGCTTTCATTAGAGTGAGTCTCTCCTCTGCTTGGAGCAAAAATTTAAAAAGGTTTCATACACGCTTTCATTAGAGTGAGTCTCTCCTCCTCTTGGATGATAAATTTAAAAAGTTATGAGATTTACACATCCCAAATAAAAATAATGGTTTAAATAATCATAGAAGTATAAAGATAGCATGCTTTCATTAGACAAGTTATGAGATTTACACATCCTAAATAAAAATAATGGTTTAAATAATCATAAAAGTATAAAGATAGCATGCTTTCATTGGACTCAGTCTCTTCTCCTCTTGGAAGAAAATATAAAAAAGTTATGAGATTTACACATCCCAATTAAAGGCTGGAACAAGCATACAAGTATAAAGATAAGGTTTTATACATGCTGCAATGTAGTCATATTTTCATGTTGTTTCCCAATGGCAGTAATTAGATGCTGAATACTCTTAGCCCGAAATGCTAGCAGATCAGCTTCTGTATATGATTCCATTTTGACTGGTAACTCCAAATCAAAAATCTCTCTAAGAAACAACATGCAGTTTAGGCGACTCTCCACCCACAGCTGTGTCCATCTTTTTGCTCCACTGGCAGACGTCTTTTGAATTCTACTTGATCTTGTTGCTCCGTGGTTGTTCTGACAGTAGATACTAGCCGATATGCAGCACTGTCCAGCATGACATATGAAATATATTAATATGTCATGATCATAAGATACAAAATAAGAAAGTATCAAAAATATTAAGAGAATAATTAGCTTGGGGAGTTGGCATGATAGCCTTCTATTGAATTCACAAACCATAAATGGTTGAGTTCAAGGTCCCAGAAGATCAGACTCCAATGTGAGCTACACGACCAGAATAAAAATGATTATTGTTTTACACAAACTTGCCAAAGAAATAGTAAAAATAAGGTTAGAGTTGATACTTACGCCTCATGATAAGGCATTAAGATGACTCGCACCCCATCTAAATTCAAAGGGCTTAACCAGGTACAAACATCTTCTATAGTCTTTTGAGGAGAGCTAAGAATAGAAGAAAGGAGAGCATCGAGCATGTAGACACGATGCTGCACTGTACTAGGAAGCTGAGAAATAACTACACTGCACCAAGAAATAAACAAACATTAGCTCATAGAATTGATTTGCATTCTGCACTAGGAAACTGATATATAACTGAACTATGAATAAATAAACAAATGTTAGCTCATTGAAGTAGCAACAAATAAATAAACGTTACCTGAGAATGGCCAAGATAACATTGTCATTAACCTCTTTTAAAGGATTGGAGAGGATTGAAACCTCCTCTCTACCAAAGCTTAAATACTGAGGTTCTCGTTTCAAAACGATCCTAACTTCAAATGAGCTCTCCATTTTATCCAATGCAGCTAAATTTGATTTTTCAATCAAATTTAGAGGTGGTTGCATTGTTGAAGTAGAAGGGAGTGCCTCTGTATTGACTTCATCCATTTCTTCTCCCTCTATTTCCTGTAAATAAATATGAGAGATTAGATTCATTATCTTTAAATTTAAATCTTATTTAAAAAATTGTATTTAGTTGAGAAATAGAGAGTTCATACCGCTAAGTATTGTCGTAGTGGCCTTTTTTCATAACCCTGCGAGCCATAATTATCAAAGAAGGCATCATCATGTTTGTCTTCATCCACCAACCTCTCTATGAACGGGTCATGTAAGTTTATCTTTTCATCATCATCAACTGGGACATTATGATCTTCAAGGTAATCATCCATGTCATCGGTGTCCTTGTGGTCTATCTCTTTTTCATAGCCTGTGGTTAGATCTGCTTGAAGCTGGAAATAAGCCATGAAATGCTTATTTTCAATAATATTTGTGGAGTTGCCTTTTCTTAGGAGATCCTCAAATAAATATCCCATCCTGCACAAGGTGACCTCCCAACCTGCCGACAGCAAATTCTCCATCATGGTAAGCAAGAGACTCCCACTTTTTGCAGGACTTCCATAGTTGTTTTTTTGATAATGTATGGACCTGGGAATATCTTGCTCTTCTAGCATCAATCTCAAATTATTTGAATTCCCTCTTATGTTCTTTTGTAAGGAGTGATCAGGGTTGGGACTCCGCATACACAGAAAGAATGATTCAAGAGTTTGAATCGCTATGCCACATTCTCTCTTGCCTCTCTTTACTGCATAAACACCACTATAGATCTTCAAATCTGATGAATATGCTCGCTCTAGAGTAACCTGCATGGCTTCTTTGTCTTTTTTATCAACAAAAATGACAATGTTGCAAATCGCCACTTTGCTAATGGTGGTATATACTATTCTATCAATGAAGTTATGGATATCATCGCTAGAAACTTCATTGATAAAGAATAGTTGTGGCTTATCCCATGCTGACTCATTCTTAAAGAAGTCATCTTCTGAGACAACCCTGAAGTTGACAAGCTTTCCAGACTCTGCCGTAACCTCTACATTGAATTGAAAGCTTTGGTGCATATCTGTTGGCATCCTTATCTCGCTGATTAATCTTTCCACATATGCAACCACCTGTTGTGGGATCTCTTTTCTCATATAAGAGGTTACTATTTCCGTCCCATCTTCATCCTTTTTAATCCACCTGTTTGCCCATAGCTTTACCTTGCGTGTTGACAAAGAAGCTATATGCTTCACCACATTATAGTCAATGTTACAATGAGTAAGTGGAATTTGTTTCTCTGACAGCAAATACTTAATGGCACTATGCACTGCATCACGCCTCACCTGTACATTGATGCATTCTTCCATGCAGTGGTCTTTGTCTTTTTTTCCAAAAAACCATTCTTTCTTTAAAATTTTTTGTGCTGCCATGGATGCATACTTATCAGGTAAGTACTTTACAGGCCTCCACATCCTTGCCATCAACTCCTTCTTATCCATTACCTTTGACTTGCCGGAGATAAACAAAGGAGCTTCATAGGTCAGCTGTCCACGCTCACAAGAAATGCACGTTTCAAGCATCTCATTGAACACTTCAACAGGACGAAATATGATAGAAGTGTAGTCGGCATATCTGTCCCTGACCACCTTGAGGCTTGTCATACTTTCTTCTCGCTCTTGAGTTCCCCTAGGCACAACTGCACTCAAAGAAGTATAAAAGTTTGTGAGTGTGTCGGCGTCTGCTTTTGTGACCTTTCGCTTCAAATCAGGATTTGGAGAACCAAATGTTGTCCATATAACCCTTGCCTTCTGTAAGACCTCTGATGTTGAAGATATCTTATGCTTTCCATGGACATAATGATTAAGTTTTTCGGACTCAATCAAATACTTGATCTCATGCTTGAATATACAGATTGTTGCAAGATAATAATGGAATGAGCTTATCTTTACAAATTGTTCTGGAGTGAGTCTTTTGCCCTCCTTTGCTTCCCTTGCGATCTGATTACAAGCATAAGCGTTGACCATCAATGGGCTGGATCAATCTGCAATGAAGGAGAAATTCCTTCTTTACTTCCTTTATCATATTCTCACCTTGTGCCTCTTCGCCTTGTTCATGTGGAATATTTTTAAGAGTGTCTTTAAAGAATTGACTGAAGGTTTCCTCGAAATGTGTAGGCCCTGTAAATGTTATTTGATCCAGAAAACTATTTTTGGTTGGACAAAACATTATTGGGCGCAAGACCACATTGCTTGCCACAGGTTTCTTACCATCTCTCAAAGCCTCGTATATTTGCATTGCATAGGATATATCAAGGCTTCGGCTATTAGTAAAGAGAGCTGCAGCTTCCACATCTTTGGCATTCACAAACCACGTCCTTTGACCCCAGATATATCCCACATCATCATCTGTAACTGCTTCATTAAGACGCAGATTAAGATTTTTGATTGATGTGAGTTCATCCTGATCATCTTCAGCCTCGGATTCTGAGTCTTCTTCATCTTTCTCTTTTTTTTGATCGTTTTTCATCCACATTATCTTTCTCTATAGTGGGACGATGTCTTTTTTTATTGCTTGGAACCGTGGCTCTTGTAGTACTAGCCTTTTGCATTTCACGTCGTGGTTTGCTAGCAAGAGCTTCTAGCATAACTGCAGTGGATCGACCTTGATCTTCTTCAATTTTTGCTAATTCCCGTGCACTCAAGGCTTGTTTTTCATCATCCTTAGTTACATCCACCATTTCTGGCTCTAGAAGTTTACGCTCATGTTCTACAGGTTTGTGACAGTGTGCCTGTTCTTCTTGTTCCTGCATCGAAGTCTGAGCTTTTTGATCTCCTTCATGTGAAGATCCTTGAATATGAGGAGCATATTCTGCATCCTGAAAGTATTCAAACATTATCTTTGCATGCATCCTTTTTGCCACCACACTAGGAAATTGCTCCCAAGTATATGAAAGAGTCTCCAATGCCCTTTGTAGCTCTGGAAACTTTGATGGTTGAGGAGGAGGCATCACAAAGGTCTTTGCGTCTCTCCTTGACACAATAAAATGCATACCGCCAACTTCAGGATCTGAACTCTTTGTTAAAATATCCACAAAGGTGTCTTTTCGCTGTATTATTATGCCTACTACAAGGCTTGAAGTCATATCTTTTTGAAGAAAGTAGCATCCCATGGATCTTCAACACCATTGAACTCCCTTTTTGACATAAGTAGAAAGAGTCTCTTTTCCTTTTGATGAAGAAACCAAGCTCTTCTGCCCATGTGATATCGAGTCCACCTACCAAAGCCATTGGGGCTATATTCCTTTCCTTTGAAATTCAAAGTGACATCAAAAACCCATTCTCTGATCTCAGAGTCATTTAGGATAGCCATCACATTAGCTGGTTGATCCATAATCCTACAAGAAAAGATAATGAAGAATTTAGATATGTATGTGTCAAGTATTGATTTATGTTCTAAAAGAGAAATCAATATCAATGATAGATTGTTGTAGTGTCGCTAGGAACGGAATGGAAATATGGAAAGCATAATGAAAGGCAAAATGGAAAGGAAAGGAAGAAAAGTACAAGTGCAAGGCAATAACCAAAATACTCACAATGTATTGATAGCTTGATGTTGACTGATATATTAGACAATAGACAAGTAAAACACTATATAGTGTGCCACTAGACTCTAAGGCATAGGCCATTTTCCGACGGAAATACCGACGCTTTTTACATTAAAATTTTTTTTTTTCACGGGCGCAAAGGTCGCTATAAAAGTCGTTAAAATCGTCGCAAAAGGAGCGTCGCTATAAACCGTCGCTATATAGCGATGCTGTTAATCGTCGCTATATAGCGACGATATAAACGTCACTATATAGCGACGATAAAAACGTCGCTATATAGCGACTCTGTTAATCGTCGCTATATAGCGACACTGGTAAACGTCGCTATATAGCGACGATTAACAGAAGGTAAAAAAAATGGTTAGTGGGGCTAAACAGGGCCAAAAGGAAGCCCTGTTTAGCCCCACTAACCATTTTTTTTTTTTTGTAATTACAAAAGAAAGTTTTTTATAACAAAATTTCCCTTGCTTGCAGGGTGATACAAAATTGTTCTTGTGAACGATGAGGAAGAAATGCATATACATATACAACTGTGTTTGAAACAAAATTACCCTGTGAAAGGGCGATACAAAATGGCTCTAACGAGCGGATATGAAAAATGCTACTACCACTACTAATCCGAATCCGAATCCGAATCGTCTTGTTGGGCTGTTCCCTGGTCCTCGGCACCTGCATCTTCTCCCTCGTCCCCGACACCTGCGTCTTCTCCTTCATCATCGGCACCTGCGTCCGATCCTTGCCCCTGTTGATCGCTCGTCTCTGATGATGGGACGCTTGAGCTTTGACCCTGAGAGTGAACCATATAAATCGAAAATTAGATTGGAACTTAAATTAAAAAGTGAGATTACAAGCAGGAGTAAACTTATACCGTGCGAGCAGCCACCTCAGCCCAATCGACTGTCGCTCCCATTGCCTCTTGCTCAATGAACCACGGCTTGGTTCCTATCCGAAATGCGCGCCGCGTCTCTGCATCCGTAGGAAGACGACCCATCGCAGCTTGCTGTGGATCCAATTTACGAGAGTTAGAGTTAGCTAAAGTGCATGTAATATGTAAGTAAAACAAATAGAACAATACATTAAATGGAAAGAAGTAAACTTACCACGGTTGCCTCGAACGCATACCGTCCACCTGCACCAAAGTGCGAAGTACCTACGACATCCAGCCGTCTCTTCGCAGCCCTCCTCTGACCCTCGAACATTTCAGGATGGTCCCTATTCTGCTTCTTCAAGAACTTCCAATCAGCTTTGTCTGCCCAGCTGGGTTTAGACAACCCCTTTGTAATGGAAGTACGCATGGTTGATCTGCGATGCTTTAGGACCAAACCCATGCGCTCGAGCATATAACTGTTATTAAACTCCACATTTGGCGGATTAGGAAATCTGAGTTTTAACTCATCGATCACCGCCTGCTTCTTTTGGCCATCTTGATACCGCCAATCGATATTTATGCCGCTCTTGAAGTGATGACTCATCAACCGCCTCATGGTGGCCATCACTGCTTTGCCCTTTTTGTCTTCTATTATCTCTCCGGCAGATGTGATTTGATAGGAGAGATCAGGGGGACTGACGGTAGCAGAGTCTGAAGGAGTGGAAGTTGCGCGACCGCTTTCGGATCGAGGAGTAGCTGTGGGAGTAGGAGAGGGAAAGGGACCTGACTGATACTGTGTCTCCGGACCAAGTGGAGACCTAAAGGAGCGTGAGTGTGCTGACTCGTCTACATCTCCTGAGTCAGCACAACATGAGCCGCCCATCCTACTCTTCCTTCCCTTGCGGGAGGCATGCGCAGGTGATGATCCCGCGGTCGAAGGGGCGCGAGGGGATGGCTGGGCTGTACGTCCACCCGTCAGTGTAGGGGAAGGAATTGCGGAGGTCCTCTGAGAGAGCAGAGAGAAGAATCTCGCTGCCTCCTCATCGCTCATCTGCGCTACAAACTCGTCGGGAGTCCCAACAAAGCCATGCGCGGCTAGCAAAGGAGTCCCCTGAGGGGTAGTCGCAGTGCTACGTGGAAGAGGGGTCGGACCAGGGGTAGTCACAGTGCTAGGACCGAGAGGAGTCGGACCAGGGGTAGTCCTCGGGGTAGTCGCCTGAGAGGAATCAAAGTCCTCTGGAGCATATAGATCGTGAGCTCTCCTCCTGCGAGGCTGTCCGTACTCGTCGGATGAGCGATGTGATCCCATGTCTAACATAGACACAAACACGAAAACAGAAAACAAATAAACAAACATGAGCATTCTCATAGGCATAGGCATAGGCAAGAAGAAAGAAGAGGGAAAGGAAAGAAGAGGGAAAGGAAAGAGGGAAAGAAGAGGGAAAGATAAGAGGGAAAGAAGATGTAAAGGAAAGAAAAGAATGAGAACGAGGAAATAGAGAATGAGAGAAAGGGAAAGAGATGAGGGAAAATAGAGAATGAGAGAAGGGGGAAATGAGAGAAGGGGGAAATAGAGTGGGAAATAGAGAATGAGCTTATGCAGAAATAGAGAATGAGCTTATGCTTCTCTCATTCTCTATTTCCGCATAAGCTCACGCATGTGCATGAGCTTATGCGGAAACTTAAGCATAAGCTCATGCACATGCATGAGCATAAGCATGAGAAGGATGAGTTTCCGCATGCTTATGCTCATGCGGAAAAAGAGAAGGAGCTTATGCAGAAAAAGAGAAGGAGAGAAGCATCTCTCATTCTCTATTTCCGCATAAGCTCCTTCTCTTTTTCCGCATGAGCTTATGCTTATGCTCATGGGTGAGCATGAGCTTATGCTCATGTTTCCGCATATGCGAAAATAGAGGAGGAGAGAAGCATAAGCTTCTCTCATTCTCTATTTCCGCATATGCTCACGCAAAAGAGAAAGAGAAAGAGCTTATGCGGAAAGAGAGAAAGAGCTTATGCGGAAAAAGAGAATGAGATCCGCATATGCTTCTCTCATTCTCTATTTCCGCATAAGCTCCTGCGGAAACTTCCGCATAAGCTCATGCTCATGAATAAGCATAAGCTCATGCTTATGCTCATGCGGAAATAGAGAAGGAGCTTATGCGGAATGAGAGAAGGAGCTTATGCGGAATAAGAGAAGGAGCTCATGCGGAAACTTGCGGAAACTTGCATGCGGAATAAGAGAAGGAGCTTATGCGGAAAAAGAGAATGAGAGAAGCATATGCTTCTCTCATTCTCTATTTCCGCATAAGCTCTTGCGGAAACTTACGCATAAGCTCATGGACATGAATGAGCATAAGCATGAGCTTATGCTTATGCTCATGCATAAGCATAAGCTTATGCGGAAAGAGAGAAGGAGCACTTGCGGAAAGAGAGAAGGAGCACTTGCGGAAACTTGCGGATAAGCTCTTGCGGAAACTTGCGGATAAGCTCTTGCTTATGCTTATGCTTATGCTTGCGGAAACTTGCGGAAACTCATGCTTATGCTCATGCGGAAATAGAGAAGGAGCATAAGCATGAGCATAAGCATAAGCATAAGCATAAGCATGAATGAGCATAAGCATGAGCTTATGCTTATGCTTATGCATAAGCATAAGCATAAGCTCATGCATAAGCTCATGCTTATGCTCATGCGGAAACTTGCGAAGGAGCTTATGCGGAATGAGAGAAGGAGCTTATGCGCAAAAAGAGAAGGAGCTTATGCGGAAAAAGAGAAGGAGCACTTGCGGAAACTTGCGCATAAGCTCTTGCGGAAACTTGCGCATAAGCTCATGACAAGCTCCTTCTCTCATTCCGCATAAGCTTCTTCTCTATTTCCGCATGAGCATAAGCATGAGCTTATGCTTATGCTTATGCATAAGCATAAGCATAAGCATAAGCATAAGCTCATGCTTATGCTCATGCGGAAATAGAGAAGGAGCTTATGCGGAATGAGAGAAGGAGCTTATGCGGAAAAAGAGAATGAGAGAAGCATATGCTTCTCTCATTCTCTATTTCCGCATAAGCTCTTGCGGAAACTTACGCATAAGCTCATGCGGAAGAATGAGCATAAGCATGAGCTTATGCTTATGCTTATGCATAAGCATAAGCATAAGCTCATGCTTATGCTCATGCGGAAAAAGAGAGGGAGCTTATGCGGAAAAAGAGAAGGAGCACTTGCGGAAACTTGCGGATAAGCTCTTGCGGAAACTTACGCATAAGCTCATGCTCATGAATGAGCATAAGCATGAGCTTATGCTTATGCTTATGCATAAGCATAAGCATAAGCATAAGCATAAGCTCATGCTTATGCTCATGCGGAAATAGAGAAGGAGCTTATGCGGAAATAGAGAAGGAGCTTATGCGGAAATAGAGAAGGAGCTTATGCGGAATGAGAGAAGGAGCTTATGCGGAATAAGAGAAGGAGCTCATGCGGAAACTTGCGGAAACTTGCATGCGGAATAAGAGAAGGAGCTTATGCGGAAAAAGAGAATGAGAGAAGCATATGCTTCTCTCATTCTCTATTTCCGCATAAGCTCTTGCGGAAACTTACGCATAAGCTCATGGACATGAATGAGCATAAGCATGAGCTTATGCTTATGCTCATGCATAAGCATAAGCATAAGCTCATGCTCATGCTCATGCGGAAAAAGAGAAGGAGCTTATGCGGAAAGAGAGAAGGAGCACTTGCGGAAACTTGCGGATAAGCTCTTGCGGAAACTTGCGGATAGCTTATGCTTATGCTTATGCTAATGCTTGCGGAAACTTGTGGAAACTCATGCTTATGCTCATGCGGAAATAGAGAAGGAGCATAAGCATGAGCATAAGCATAAGCATAAGCATAAGCATGAATGAGCATAAGCATGAGCTTATGCTTATGCTTATGCATAAGCATAAGCATAAGCTCATGCATAAGCTCATGCTTATGCTCATGCGGAAACTTGCGAAGGAGCTTATGCGGAATGAGAGAAGGAGCTTATGCGCAAAAAGAGAAGGAGCTTATGCGGAAAAAGAGAAGGAGCTCTTGCGGAAACTTGCGCATAAGCTCTTGCGGAAACTTGCGCATAAGCTCATGACAAGCTCCTTCTCTCATTCCGCATAAGCTCCTTCTCTATTTCCGCATGAGCATAAGCATGAGCTTATGCTTATGCTTATGCATAAGCATAAGCATGAGCATAAGCATAAGCTCATGCTTATGCTCATGCGGAAATAGAGAAGGAGCTTATGCGGAATGAGAGAAGGAGCTTATGCGAAAAAAGAGAATGAGAGAAGGTCTCATTCTCTATTTCCGCATAAGCTCTTGCGGAAACTTACGCATAAGCTCATGCGGAAGAATGAGCATAAGCATGAGCTTATGCTTATGCTTATGCATAAGCATAAGCATAAGCTCATGCTTATGCTCATGCGGAAAAAGAGAGGGAGCTTATGCGGAAAAAGAGAAGGAGCACTTGCGGAAACTTGCGGATAAGCTCTTGCGGAAACTTACGCATAAGCTCATGCTCATGAATGAGCATAAGCATGAGCTTATGCTTATGCTTATGCATAAGCATAAGCATAAGCTCATGCTTATGCTCATGCGGAAATAGAGAAGGAGCTTATGCGGAATGAGAGAAGGAGCTTATGCGGAAAAAGAGAATGAGAGAAGCATATGCTTCTCTCATTCTCTATTTCCGCATAAGCTCTTGCGGAAACTTACGCATAAGCTCATGCGGAAGAATGAGCATAAGCATGAGCTTATGCTTATGCTTATGCATAAGCATAAGCATAAGCTCATGCTTATGCTCATGCGGAAAAAGAGAGGGAGCTTATGCGGAAAAAGAGAAGGAGCACTTGCGGAAACTTGCGGATAAGCTCTTGCGGAAACTTACGCATAAGCTCATGCTCATGAATGAGCATAAGCATGAGCTTATGCTTATGCTTATGCATAAGCATAAGCATAAGCATAAGCATAAGCTCATGCTTATGCTCATGCGGAAATAGAGAAGGAGCTTATGCGGAATGAGAGAAGGAGCTTATGCGGAAAAAGAGAATGAGAGAAGCATATGCTTCTCTCATTCTCTATTTCCGCATAAGCTCTTGCGGAAACTTACGCATAAGCTCATGCGGAAGAATGAGCATAAGCATGAGCTTATGCTTATGCTTATGCATAAGCATAAGCATAAGCTCATGCTTATGCTCATGCGGAAAAAGAGAGGGAGCTCATGCGGAAAAAGAGAGGGAGCTTATGCGGAAACTTACGCATAAGCTCATGCTCATGAATGAGCATAAGCATGAGCTTATGCTTATGCTTATGCATAAGCATAAGCATAAGCTCATGCTTATGCTCATTCATGAGCATGAGCTTATGCGTAAGTTTCCGCAAGAGCTTATGCGTTATGCATAAGCATAAGCTCATGCTTATGCTCATGCGGAAATAGAGGAGGAGCTTATGCGGAAAAAGAGAAGGAGCACTTGCGGAAACTTGCGGATAAGCTCTTGCGGAAACTTACGCATAAGCTCTTGCGGATGAATGAGCATAAGCATAAGCTCATGCTTATGCTCATGCGGAAATAGAGAAGGAGCTTATGCGGAATGAGAGAAGGAGCTTATGCGGAAAAAGAGAATGAGAGAAGCGTATGCTTCTCTCATTCTCTATTTCCGCATAAGCTCTTGCGGAAACTTACGCATAAGCTCATGCTCATGAATGAGCATAAGCATGAGCTTATGCTTATGTTTATGCATAAGCATAAGCATAAGCTCATGCTTATGCTCATGCGGAAATAGAGGAGGAGCTTATGCGGAATGAGAGAAGCATAAGCATAAGAGAATAAGAGGGATGCGGAAATAGAGAATAAGGGGGAAAGGAAAGAGAGAAGGGAAAAGAGAGAGGGGGAAAGAGAGAATAAGAGAAGAGGGAAAAAAGAGAAGGGGGAAAATGAGAAAAAGAGAAGGGGGAAGAGAGGGTTCCTACGCCCATCACTGCAGCTAGCGCTTAAGGCGCTAGCTGCAGGCAAATGCAAATAACAAAAAGCTTAAATGGAAAGAAGAGGAAGCACTTACCTGTAAAAGTATGTCCCGCTCGGTGTAGTGGACTGGGCCCACAAAAGAGAGACTATGTCCCGCTCGGTGTAGTGGACTGGCCCTACAAAAGAGAGAAAACAACCCATTTTTTCAAATAAGATGTTAGTGGAAAGAGGAGATCACAAAAGCAACTTCTTGAAAGGAGACAAGGAAAGAGAAGATTGAGGAGACAAGGAAAGGAGGAGATTGAGGAGAAGAGAAGGAAGAGAAGGAAGAGAAATACAGAAAGAAGAGGTGAGTTTCTTTCTTTCTTTCTTGAAATTTCGTTTTTTGTTTGAATCCTTTCTAATCAAGCATGAAAACTAGTTTAAAACTTTAGCAATACAAGTAGAAACACTCACAAAACCAAAGCTAACAAACAAACAACCTACATTGTTGAAAAAAACTCACCTTTTGAAGAACTTTCTTTCTGGAAACCAAAGAGGGAAAAAGGAGAGAGAGGGTGCACAAGAGGTAGGAGGAGGGTGAGGAGTGGGAAATAGGGTAGGAGGTTGCTTGGAATAGATGGGAGGTCAGTGAAAATAGGTGGGAGGAGATTTTGGAGAGCTTAGTTTAGAGATTAGGAAAGCTTTGAGCAAAACGCCGCGGGTTTCGCCGTTTCGGGTTTTAACCCACAGCGTCGCTATATAGCGACGCTTATTCGTCGCTATATAGCGACGTTTTTAATTGAAAACGTCGCTATATAGCGACGCTTTCAATTAAAAACGTCGCTATATAGCGACGGAACAGAGCGTCGCTATATAGCGACGCTTACTATTTGTTTTTTAATGAGGCCTCTTGTGACTCAAACATGCTATGCCTATAATTGTCAATATCTCCTCTTACTACATAGCCTTACTATATAGGATTTTTTGTTTCAATCCTTACTATATAGCGATGTCATTCTTTTTATATAGCCTCAAGAGAAGCTCAAATTAAACATGCTATGCTCATAATTGTGTACATCTCCTCTTCATGCTTATGTTTTGGTTTTATAAGTGTAGATGGAAGGGACGAGTGGAAGCTCATCCGATGATGCGCCAACGCCCGGGAGCACGAAGTGGCTTACGGAGAGGTTATATTATCATTGCACTCATTGCAAGCGAGAAGTACGACATCAACGTCGTATTATCATGCGCCACTTGCGGATGTATGGGGAGGAGCCGGAACCAGTACCCCCCGTTGGTGTTGCACATGTTGATGGATCATCGGTAAGTCAAAGCTATTTAAGTTCGCAATCTTATTGTATATCCGGAATTAGAAGATCTTCTATTTACACGAATGAGCTTATGACAGGATGACGAGGGTGACGAGGGTACACATATACCTTCTCACTTTCAACAAGACTATAGTCTCCCAGATGACGACGAGGGTATGGTCGACATGATGGATTCCATTTTTAGGGGCACTACATCCCACGTACACGTGATGTCAGAGTCTGAGGTGAAAATGCGAGAGTTGCAATCAACACAATTGTACGAGGGTGCCAGGATGTCTAAACTACGTGCTTGTCTCTCAATCTTGAATCTACAAGTACAGTATGGGTGGTCGGATACAAGTGTCTCGGCCTTAATGAGGTTAGCCCTTGCATTAATTTGATTGACTCATTATTTGGATATTGTTTGTTTTGAGAATCATCATTTGGATAGTGTCTTTGTCATAGGTTGCTCCAAAAGATGTTGCCTGCACCAAATACCATGCCCGCATCAAGAGATGAAGCGAAAAAGATGCTAACAATGGTGGGTATGGATTATGATACCATCCATGCTTGCCGTAATGATTGTATTCTCTTTCGTCGTGAGCATGGAGATTTGGCTAGTTGTCCAAAGTGTGGGGAACAACGATATAGAGATGACTTGCAGGGTGAGAGGATACCGGTAAAGGTCTTAAGACACTTTCCCATCATTGCAAGAATACAACACATGTTTCGATGCAAATCCATAGCGGAGTTGATGACATGGCATGCATCTCATCGGTCCACTGATCACACATTGAGGATTCCCGCAGATTGTGCGGCTTGGAAGCACATAGATAATCAGTGGCCGGACTTTGCGAGAGAGCCACGCAACTTACATCTTGGGCTAGCCATGGACGGCGTGAATCCTTTCGGGTTACGCTCGACATCTTGGTCGACATGGCCCATAGTCGTGGTGAATTACAATATCCCACCATGGCTAACAATAAAAAAGGGACACCTCATGCTTGCACTACTTGTGCCAGGAAAGTACAAGGCAAGAAACATGGACGTGTACATGGCACCTTTGATAGAGGAGTTACAGATATTATGGAGAGGAGTGCAGGTCTTTGATATTTCCAGAGCTCCTAGGCATACCAATGATATTTCCGTCAGGGGTATCTTGATGTGGACCATGCATGACTACCCAGGATATGGAGAGTGCGCAGGTACGTGGTTATGTCTTTACATGTACAATGAGGGATTATGCTTTTTTTACTCTCTTTTGCACGCATGTCTTGTACTAACATATTCATGCACGCGTGCAGGGCTTGCTACAAGTGGGTACCATGCTTGTCCTGTTTGTGGACCCGCTCTGAAATCGCTTGCACGCTACTCCAAACACATGAGGAAAAATGTTTATGAAGGTCATGCTCGATACCTTCCGCTCGACCATCTCGCACGTGGAGGTCAGCTTGATCCACCACCATCATATTTAAAAGCAAGTGATTGGATTCAAGCTTGGAGGGAGAATGGAGAGGAACCTCCTCCTGGTATGAAGAGGCTATCGATCTTTCACGAGCTTCCTTATTGGGGTCAGTTACAAATCAATCATCTCTTGGATCCCATGCATATCTTTAAGAATGTGGGGGCTACCATTTGGGCACACTTGGTTGGTTCCAAGGACTCGAGAGGAGTGCGAGAAGACTTGCGTGCTATGAATAGGATGTCTCGTTTGTGGCCCCAAGTGCATGCTTCAGGAAAAGTTGTCCTCCCGAAAGCAACGTGGATCCTCTCTACGAGGGAGGAGGCAGCGATCAAGGCAGACATTGCCTCTTTTCAAACACCGACAGGGTACATGCGTTGCTTGAAAGGAGCATTTTCAAAGGACAATAAGCTTAGTGGCCTCAAGTCCCATGATTGGCACGAGGTCTTACAGGTATTCTAAGTAGAATTAGTGTACCGATAATAGTGATGCATTAGCGTAATTATTATTATGTTATATTGTTGACAAAATTTCATTGTTGCTTTGATAGTTCATCCTTCCAATTACAATAAAAGGGTGCTTACAAGAAGATGTTAGAAATGCTATATTCAAGATCTGTGGTATTGTGAGGTATGCTTACTATCAATTCGCATTATCTATTTTCTTCATGGACATGTGAAATAGGTGGATATCTCAAATATCTTACATATGCATGGACATGTGAAATAGGTGGATATCTCAAAAAGAGATCTCTATATCGAGCATCGAGAAGGCTAGGGTGGAATCCATCGAAGCCGTATGCTTGCTTGAGAAGCACTTTCCCTCAAGCATTATGACAACTCAAGTCCACTTGCTTGTGCACATAGTTGATGAGGTGGCTATAGCAGGTACCGTTCATAATCGATGGATGTTTTTTCTCGAGCGGTTTATGAAAACTTTAAAGGGGTTTGTAAGACAAAGAGCAAGACCAGAAGCAAGCATGGCAGAGGGATGGCTTGTGCAAGAGTCATTAGTATATATCACAGAGTTTCTTGCATCCACGGATCCTGATATGCCGCAAGCTTGGCACAACAAGGATGATGATCGCATCATTGGCGAGGTCCCCCAAGGAAAAGGGATTGAAAGAAAGATGAGCGAAGAGCAAATGGAGAAATTCAATAAGTTTTGTATCCTCAATAGCCCTGAGATGCAGAAGTGGATTGAGAGATATGAAGTGGCCAAAGCAGAAAGAATAAATGCAAGGACGAGATTCAGAGTAATGTACAGGCGATCACAACCATATCCACGAGATCTGGCTCTTCTCCCTACTCACATGTCACTTGATTGGCTACAACTAGCTATACGTAAAGCCGAACGTGATGGAGAGACAATAAACGAGCGCGAGCGGGAGTTATCATCTGGATGTATGGTGCATGTAAGTTTCTTATCTCTTGATGTAATTAAGTAATTATTTGTGGCAATATATGCTATAAAATAGGTGCATCTTCATTGTTTTAATGATGCTCTTTTACAGTACAAAAAGTACAGTGCATTATGGTCATATGGACGACATTTTCGCATAGAACGCATCGATTCAAAGAGAGTCACGTATGATTGTGGAGTCATGGCTAACTTCACACAAGATAGCCAAGCAAGTGCTTCGGATACCAATCTTCTCTCCTCACAGTTGGATTATTGTGGAACCATACGCGACATCTATGAAATTGATTTCAGACGATTTACTATTTTCATTCTTGATGTAAAATGGTTTAGAACTACTTACAACGGTCCCCATGCAACTGTGAGAAAAGATGGTAGCGGTCTCTTTGCAATAGACTCCACCAAACATTGGACCGATGAAAGTGATACTTTTGTTCTTCCCGAGCACTGTGAGCAGGTGCATACTAATGATTTAATTAGTCGAAGCTTTCGTTTTTTAAGTCCATTGATATATATATAATTGACGACATTTGGCACGTGATTTTTCATCTTCAATATAGGTGGTTTTTCATCCGGATCGTTCTGATCCAAGATGGTGGTACGTGATCCAAGTTGCACCACGAAGTAAGCAGATTTTTGAAGATCGAGATGTGGATATGGAGATGCCACTACCAAATCCGGATCCAATTGATGAATCTAGCGAAGAAGATGTAGATCACCATATGAGGCAAGAGGAAGATGCGCATAATGACATCGCACGGGAGGAGGATGGAGATCACGATATTGACGAGGAAGACAACAATCGTCAAGATCAATCACCACACTTAAGCTTAATTGAAGAAGATGATCAAATACTTTTAGGTGAACGTACGATGCTAGAGTACGATGATGATATAGGAGATCAACTCGGTATAGAGTTGGAGATAGACTTGCTTGGTGCCTTAGACTTGGCTCAAGATGAAACAGTTGATGTAAATGCTCTTATTTAATTTGATTTTTCTCATCTCCAACTTGGACATGAATATATGAGCTTCAAAGGCTTGATGTACATGCTCTCATTTTTTATTTCTCTATGAGCTCAAACATGTATGAAAATTTAAAAAATTTTGTCATTGGAAGAAAATAAATTTTAAGGCTTAAAAAAAAAAAAAAACCTCTCTGTAAAACGTCGCTATAATATAGTCTCAGTGTCGCTATATAGCGACCTTTAAAAGTCGCTATATAGCGACTTTTACTAAAGTCGCTATATAGCGACCTTTCAAAGTCGCTATATAGCGACTATTACTAACGTCGCTATATAGCGACGCTTATTAAAAGTCGCTATATAGCGACGATTTATGACACCCGATTTTTATATCGACGATTAACGCTAAGCGGGCGCTAATCGTCGGTACGTAAACGTCGCAATAGGATGCGTGTGTAGTAGTGAAGTAAAGTACAATATACAACCCTTGATACAATAAATGTGGGAAATAGCCCAAAAGGCTTTACAAGGCTTCATATGGCAATAAATGTGGGAAATAGCCTAAAAGGCTTTACAAGGCTTAAATATTTGTACAAATGTAAAAAAATTAGCCAATAAAGCTTTACAAGTAATATAAAATGTCGTCTAGTGATAAAGCTTCAATCTTCGTGAAGATTCATGTAATCTGTCCATCCATTGATTTACCCTCTAGTCATAAAGCTTCAATCTTCATGATGACATGTAATCTGTCCATCCATTGATATCTGTGCACTGATACCCAACTGATGCAATCTATCCACTAAAAACTGTTCCACTGATATCCACTTATGCAGCCCACATGATATCCACTTATGCATCCCACTGATACTCGTTAATTAGTGAATGGTCAGGATGGTCGGGTTTATTATAAGGCGCTTCATATGACAATAAATGTAAAAAATAGCATAGAAGGCTTTACAAAGGTTTTTATGACAATAAAGGAGCTTAAATATTTATACAAATGCAATAAAAATAACCAATAATCATCAAGCTCCAATATGTCCCATGACATGTAATCTGTCCACTGATATATGTAATCTGTCCACTGATATCTGCTCATGCAATCTGCCCACTGATAAACTTCTTGGTAAATGGTAAAAGATCTTATTTAATAGCATGTTATGAGTGTTAAACCGCATGTGAGTGAAGGGACTGACAACGATTAGGAACTAGTTAGAAAAATTTGAGCATGGCTTCGATTGGCAACTTGGAGAATTGTCTCTCCTCTAAGGCAATCTAATCTATGCTAAACTATGCTAAACCAACCGTCGAAGCGAAGAAAAGCAATAAATAATTTCTTTTTCTGTGTTCATTTTAATGTGTTGGGGTTTAAGAGGCTTAAATATGCAAAAGAAGGGGTTGTGATGTAGAGGCTAAACCTGCATGTGATATAAATGAAGAACAAGTATCTAAAGAAAAGTTAACATTTTTCAATTTAAAAGATGAATATATATAAAAATATTATCTCACCTTCAAAACAAACCATAAATTCACTCTTTTATAATTTTTTAAAAGTATAATATAAAAGATGTAAATATATAAAACTCTCTTTACTTTCTCTCTCTCTCTCTCTCTCTCTCGACTCCTAAATCTCTTTGTAGCCATAGTCAAGACACCTCATTCTCTCTCTTAATCTCTCTCTCTCTCTCTGACAACTCTTAAGTATTTTTCTCTCTATCCTCATCCCACTTATTCTCTCTCTCCCTCTCCCTCCGTCTAGCACAGAAGTTTCATTCCTCTCTCTCTCTCTCTCCCTCTCTCTCCCTCTCTCTCTCTCTCTCTCTTTCTCTCTCCCTAAGTCTCCCTCTTCTCTTCTCTCTCTCTCTCTCTTTTCCTCTCTCCTCTCGCCACGTTTCATTCTGATAAACATCTCTCTCTCTCTCTCTCTCTCTCTCTCCCTCTCTCTCTCTCCCTCTCTCTCTTTCCCTCTCTCCCTCTTTCTCTCTCTCCCTCTCTCTCTTTCTCTCTCTCTCACTCTCTCTCCCTACTCTCTCCCTCCCTCAAGCAGCCACGGCCCCCAAGAGACCTGCTTCTCTCTCTTAATCTCTCTCCCCCTCTCTCCTCTCTCTTTCTTTCCCTCCCTACTCTTCTCTCTCATTTAAGGAGCCCCTCTTCTCTCTCTGAATCTCTCTCTCTCTCTCTCCCTCTCTCCCTCTCTCTTGGCACAGCCGCCAAGAGTCCCTCCTCTCTCTTAATTTCTCTCTTTCTCTCTCTCCTCTCTCTTCTCTCTTTCTCTCCCTCCCTATTCTCTCATTTCTCAAATTTACAAACTCAACTATAAATAAAAAACTAATTAAAATAGAACTCAAAAACTCAAATAAGAAACTAATTTAATCCCTCTCTCTCTTTCTCTCTCTCTCCCTCTCTCTCTTTCCCTCTCTCTCTCTTTCTCTCTCTCTCCCTCCCTCAAAGCAGCCACGGCCCCCAAGAGACTCTCTTCTCTCTCTTAATCTCTCTCCCCCTCTCTCCTCTCTCTTTCTTTCCCTCCCTACTCTTCTCTCTCATTTAAGGAGCCCCTCTTCTCTCTGAGAATCTCTCTCTCTCTCTCCCTCTCTCCCTCTCCTCTCTTATTTAAGGAGCCCCTCTTCTCTCTCTTAATTTCTCTCTTTCCCTCCCTCCCTATTCTCTCATTTCTCAGATTTACAAAGTCAAATATAAATAAAAAACTATTTAAAATAGAACTCAAAAACTCAAATAAGAAACTAATTTAAAAAGAATTGTAATGCCTTCTAAAAGACCACCCTCCTCAAAAACTTTAAGAATAAACTAATTGAAAAAGAATTATAAGTAAAGAAAAAGAATTACAAGACGAATTTTAAGAAATAGAACTCAAAAACTTTAACAAGAAACTAATTGAAAAGAATTGTAAGTAAAGAAAAAGAATTACAAGGACGAATAAAAAAGAATGCAAGTACCTGGAAAAAGTGAAAAAAGTAAGGCTCCGCTTATCCTTTCTCTTTCGCTCTTGGTTGCTTCAATGAAATGAGGAGAGAGTTAAAACTAGCCCACTCCTCCTACGCATAAATTTGAATTTTCAAAAAAGAGAGGGAAATTTGAATTCATTATAAATTTGAATTCAAATTTGTGTTCAACATTCTTCTTATACTTTCTTCTAACATTCTTCTTATACTTTCTTCTCATACGTTCCTTTTGAATTCAAATTTGTGTTCAACATTCTTCTTGATACTTTCTTCAACATTCTTCTCGATTCTCGTAAGTCCTTTTCATTCTTCTCGTAAGTCCTTTTCATTCTTCTCGTAAGTCAAATCTTATTTGTCGTTCTTGCTCGTGATAGTAAGTCAAATCCTCCTCTCCCCTCTCTCTCCTTCTGCTCCCTCCTCTCCTCTCCCTCTCTCTCTCCTCTCTCTCCTTCCTCTCCCCTCCCTCCCTCCATCCATCCCTCGACCCAGCCCTCCCCTCCCTTCCCCTTCCCTCCCCTCCCTCCGCCGCCAAAACTCCTCCCTCGACACCTCCCCTCCCCTCCCCTCCCCTCCCTCCTTCCGCCAAAAGCCCCCCGTCAACCCCTCCCCTCCCGCTACCCTTCCCCCTCTCCCGTCGCCTAACCCCTTCCTCCCCTACCCCTTTTTCCCCCTACCCCCTTTCAACCCTCCCCCCTTTTCCCCACCCCCCTTCGTGACTCCCCCAACCCTCCCCCCCTCTTCCCCACCCCCCCTTCCCCGGGCTGGCGGCCACGGCCGCCAGCCCCCCCTCCTCTCAACCCCTCCCACGCCCTTGCCCCCCTCTCAACCCTCCCCCCCCTCCTTGGCAACCCCCCCGAGCCCTCCCTCCCTTTCCCGCGGCCGCCAGCCCCCTCCCCTCCTCTCAACCCCTCCCACCCCCTTGCCCTCTCAACCCTCCCCCCCCTCCTTCGCGACCCCCCCCGAGCCCTCCCCCCTTTCCCACCCACCCTTCAACCGGGCTGGCGGCCAGGCTGGCAGCTGCGGCCGCCAGCCCCCTCCCGTCCTCTCAACCCCTCCCACCCCCTTCACCCCTCCCACCCCCTCCCCGGGGCCACCAGCCCCCTCCCCCTCTTAGCGCTCCCCCCTTCTTCACCCTTCCCCCTCCCCCTCTCAGCGCTCCCCCCTCCCCCTCTCAGCGCTCCCCCCTTCCCCACCCCCCCTTCGCGACCCCCTAGCCCCCTCGCCCTCCCCCCCCTCCCCCCCTCCTCTCAACCCCTCGCACCCCCTTCCCGCCCTCTCAGCCGTCCCCCCCCCCCTTCGAGACCCCCCCAGCCCACCCCCGGCTGGCGGCCGCGGCTGCCAGCCCCCCCTCCTCTCAACCCCTCCCACCCCTTTCCCCCCCTCTCAGCCCTCCCCCCCCCTTCGCAACCCCCCAGCCCTCCCCCCCTTTCCCACCCCTTCCCCCGGGCCGTGCGGCCACGGCCGCCAGAGCCCCCCTCTTCACCCTCCCCCCCTTCGTGACCCCCCAGCCCTCCCCCCCCTCTTCCCCACACCCCCCCTTCCCCCGGGGCCGCCAGCCCCCCCCCTCTCAACCCCTCCCACCCCCCCCACCCACCCCCCTCCCCGCCCTCGAGCTGGCGGCCGCGGCCGCCAGCCCCCCCCCTCTCAGCCCCTCCCACCCCTTCATCCCTCCCACCCAACCCCCTCCCCGCCACCGAGCCCCCCCCCCTCTCAGCCCCTCCTATCCCCTTCCGCCCCACCCACCCCCCTCCCCGCCCCCGAGCTAGCGACCGTGGCCGCCAGTCGCCCCTCCCACCCCTCTCACGCCTCCCACCCAACCCCCTCCCCGCCGCCCCCGAGCTGGCGGCCGCGGCCGCCAGCCCCCCCTCTAACCCCCTTCCCTCCCACCCACCTCCCTCTTCGCCCCGCCCCCGAGCTAGCAGCCACGGCCGCCAGCCGCCCCTCCCACCCAACCCCCTCCCCGCCCCTCCCCCCTTCCTCCCTCCATGGGAGACACAGTCCCTCCCTTCCCCCCCCCTCCCTCCTCCTTTCCTTCCTCTACTCAGACCCACCCTCCGCCTCCCTTCCTCCTCCCTTCCCTCCAGTCCCTCCATCCTCTTCTTCTCCTCCCCTAAACCTTTCTCTCTCTAGTTCCTCTCTCTTCAAATTTTAAAAAAGAAACTAGAAAAATTAATCAAAAAAATTTGCAAGTACCTGGAAAAAGTTTGTAAGTTTGCTCTTTCTTGCTTTCTTGCTCTTCCTTCCTTGCTCTCTTGATCGTCCTTGCTTTCTTGCTTTCTTGCTTCAGTGAATGAAATGAGGGGAGAATGAATGAAGAAGGAAGACTATATATAAGAAAAATTAGGTTTTCCTCCTCCTCTCCTATTGGCTTTTCATTCCTCCCCTCTCTCCTATTGGCTTTTCATTTATCCCCTCTCCCATTGGCTCCCATTACTCCCCCTCTCCTATTGGACCCCCATCCCTCATCCATTAGCCCTCCCCCCATCCATCCATTTCTTCTTCCTCCCCATTGCCACCACTCCCATCCCACATTTCCACCACGTCCCATACTCCTCCCATTTCCCAAAATCCCATATTTCCCCATCTCACCCTCCTCTTTTTCATCCCCTATTAACTCCCTCACTCATTTCACTCCCTTATTAGCCTACTCCCCTATTACCTTCCCCTCTCCCATTCCATTCTTCCCTCCCCACTCTCACTTCCACTTCCCATTACTCACTTGCCATCTGAAAACTATTAATATATTATTATACTATTTTTTATACTTATTACCATACACCCTTATTACTTCCCTATCCTATTCCACTCCTCCCTCCTCATTCCCACTTCCACTTCCCATTACTCACTTGCTATACACATTTGCAAACTATTAATATATTATTATATGATTTTTTATACTATTTGTAAACTTACATATGGGCAAAATCACAGGTGTCAAAGCGATCCTATTGTGGTCATACAACAAATGTGCTTTTATTCAAAGGCATATTTATCCTCATCAACAAGCTTATTTACTCAAGGTATGAAGTGCATAATTTGTGCACTAGGTGTTTACTTTGTGTCAAAATTGTTTGCCACACATACACACATATACACATACCGAGAATTTTCTAATATTATCGCATCTACATTTCTCCGATGGGCACAAAACTTTGTACACGCCTCAACCTAGGTCTTATTGACTTGCATACAAAGTGGCGCACCCATCTCATAAGTACTTGTTCAAATAACACACCTCCAAACGTATTTTATGACTATTGTGCATAACACTAGCAACAAAATGGTGTATCATGTGAGACCCACTATGCAAAGCATATCCAATGGACACAAGACTTTACACCTTCCTCAACCTAGGCAGTATTGACTTGTGTGCAAAGTGGCACCCCCATCCGATAAGTACTTGTTTCAAAAATACACCTACGATCGTGTTTTTTGACGATTGTGCATGACACTAAGGCAACAATGGTGTTTTATGCTTGATCGACAATGCAAAGCATATCCGATGGGCACAATACTTTGCACACACCTTCAACTAGGTAGAATCGACTTACATGCAAAGTGGCACGCCCATCCCATAAGTGCTTGATCGGATAACATACCTAGCAGCGTGTTTTTTGACGGATGTGCATGACACTAGAGTAAAAATAGTATTTAATGCTCGATTGACCATGCAAAGGATATCCGATGGGCATAAAACTTTTCGTATGCCTCAACCTAGGTGGTATTGAAATGTTCTCAATGAGGCACACCCATCCGATAAGTACTTGGTCAGATAACACACCTAATGGCGTGTTTTTTTGCAGATGTGCATATCATTAGGGAAAAAATGGTGTATAATGCGTGATCGACCATGCAAATCATATCCGATGGTGACAATACTTTGTACGCACCTCAACGTAGTTAAAACGGACTTGCGTGCAAAGTGGAGCCCCCATCTGATAAGTACTTATTTGAATAACACACCTATGGCCGTGTTTTTATATGGTTGTGCATGACACTAAGGCAGAAACAGTGTGTTATGCTTGATCGACAATGCAAAGCATATCCGATGGGCACGATACTTTGCACACACCTTCAACTAGGTGGAATTGACTTACATGCAAAGTGGCACGCCCATCGCATAAGTGCTTGATCGGATAACACACCTAGCAGCGTGTTTTTTTACGGATGTGCATGGTACTAAGGCAAAAATGGCATTTAATGCTCGATCGACCATGCAAAGCATATCCGATGGGCACGATACTTTGCACACACCTTCAACTAGGTGGAATTGACTTACATGCAAAGTGGCATTCCCATCGCATAAGTGCTTGATCGGATAACACACCTAGCAGCGTGTTTTTTTACGGATGTGCATGGCACTAAGGCAAAAATGGTATTTAATGCTCGATCGACCATGCAAAGCATATCCGATGGGCATAATACTTTTCCTATACCTCAACCTAGGTGGTATTAAAATGTATTCAAAGAGGCACACCCATCCGATAAGTACTTGGTCAGATAACATACCTAAGGGCGTGTTTTTTTACGGATGTGCATACCACTAGGAAAAAACGGTGTATAATGCGTGATCGACCATGAAAATCATATCCGATGGTGACAATACTTTGTACACACCTCAACCTAGTTGAAACGGACTTGCGTGCAAATTGGAGCCCCCATCCGATAAGTACTAGTTTGAATAACACATCTAGGACTGCGTTTTATGACGAATGTGCATGACACTAAGACAAAAACAGTGTTTTATGCTTGATCGAAAATGCAAAGTGACACGCCCATCCCATAAGTGCTTGATCGGATAACATACCTAGCAGTGTGCTTTTTGACGGCGGATGTGCATGACACTAGAGCAAAAATAGAATTTAATGCTCGATCGACCATGCAAAGGATATTCGATGGGCACAAAACTTTTCGTACGCCTCAACCTAGGTGGTATTGAAATGTGCTCAATGAGGCACACCCATAGTACTTGGTCAGATAACACACCTAATGGCGTGTTTTTTTGCGGATGTGCATATCATTAGGGAAAAAATGGTGTATGATGCGTGATCGACCATGCAAATCATATCCGCGATGGTGACAATACTTTGCACGCACCTCAAAGTAATTAAAACGGACTTGCGTGCAAAGTGGAGCCCCCATCTGATAAGTACTTTTTTGAATAACACACCTATGGCCGTGTTTTTATGTGGTTGTGCATGACACTAAGGCAGAAACGGTGTGTTATGCTTGATCGACAATGCAAAGCATATCCGATGGGCACGATACTTTCCACACACCTTCAACTAGGTGGAATTGACTTACATGCAAAGTGGCATTCCCATCGCATAAGTGCTTGATCGGATAACACACCTAGCAGTGTGTTTTTTTACGGATGTGCATGGCACTAAGGCAAAAATGGTATTTAATGCTCGATCGACCATTCAAAGCATATCCGATGGACATAATACTTTTCCTATACCTCAACCTAGGTGGTATTAAAATCTTGTCAAAGAGGCACACCCATCCGATAAGTATTTGGTCAGATAACATACCTAAGAGCGTGTTTTTTTGCGGATGTGCATACCACTAGGGAAAAAACGGTGTATAATGCATGATCGACCATGCAAATCATATCCGATGGTGAAAATACTTTGCACACACCTCAACCTAGTTGAAACAGACTTGCGTGCAAACTGGAGCCCCCATCCGATAAGTACTAGTTTGAATAACACACCTAGGACCGTGTTTTTTCATGGTTGTGCATGACACCAAGGCAAAAACGGTGTTTTATGCTTGATCGACAATGCAAAGCATATCCGATGGGCACAATACTTTGCACACACCTTCCACTAGGTGGAATCGACTTACATGCAAAGTGGCACGCCCATCCCATAAGTGCTTGATCGGATAACATACCTAGCAACGTGTTTTTTGACGGATGTGCATGACACTAGAGCAAAAATAGTATTTAATGCTCGATCGACCATGCAAAGGATATCCGATGGGCACAAAACTTTTTGTACGCCTCAACCTAGGTGGTATTTAAATGTTCTCGATGAGGCACACCCATCCGATAAGTACTTGGTCAGATAACACACCTAATGGCGTGTTTTTTTGCGGATGTGCATATCATTAGGGAAAAAATGGTGTATAATGCGTGATCGACCATGCAAATCATATCCGATGGTGACAATACTTTGCATGCACCTCAACGTAGTTAAAAAGGACTTGCGTGCAAAGTGGAGCCCCCATCTGATAAGTACTTATTTGAATAACACACCTATGGCCGTGTTTTTATATGGTTGTGCATGACACTAAGGCAAAAACAGTGTGTTATGCTTGATCGACAATGCAAAGCATATCCGATGGGCACAATACTTTGCACATACCTTCAACTAGGTGGAATTGAATTACATGCAAAGTGGCGCGCCCATCGCATAAGTGCTTGATCAGATAACACACCTAGCAGTGTGTTTTTTTACGGATGTGCATGGCACTAAGGCAAAAATGGTATTTAATGCTCGATCGACCATGCAAAGCATATCCGATGGGCACGATACTTTGCACACACCTCTAACTAGGTGGAATTGACTTAAATGCAAAGTGGCACGCCCATACCATAAGTGCTTGATTGGATAACATGCCTAGCAGCGTGTTTTTTGACGGATGTGCATGACACTAGAGCAAAAATAGTATTTAATGCTCGATCGACCATGCAAAGCATATCCGATGGGCACAATACTTTGCACACACCTTCAACTAGGTGGAATTGACTTACATGCAAAGTGGCACGCCCATCGCATACGTGCTTGATCAGATAACACACGTAGCAGTGTGTTTTTTTACGGATGTGCATGGCACTAAGGCAAAAATGGTATTTAATGCTCGATTGACCATGCAAAGCATATCCGATGGGCACGATGCTTTGGACACACCTTCAACTAGGTGGAATATACTTACATGCAAAGTGGCATTCCCATCGCATAAGTGCTTGATCGGATAACACACCTAGCAGCGTGTTTTTTTACGGATGTGCATGGCACTAAGGCAAAAATGATATTTAATGCTCGATCGACCATGCAAAGCATATCCGATGGGCATAATACTTTTCCTATACCTCAACCTAGGTGGTATTAAAATGTTGTCAAAGAGGCACACCCATCTGATAAGTACTTGGTCAGATAACATACCTAAGGGCGTGTTTTTTTGCGGATGTGCATACCACTAGGGAAAAAACGTTGTATAATGCGTGATCGACCATGCAAATCATATCCGATGGTGACAATACTTTGCACACACGTCAACCTAGTTGAAACGACTTGCGTGCAAACTGGAGCCCCCATCCGATAAGTACTAGTTTGAATAACATATCTAGGACTGCGTTTTTTGACGAATGTGCATGACACTAAGACAAAAACGGTGTTTTATGCTTGATCGACAATGCAAAGTGGCATGCCCATCCCATAAGTGCTTGATCAGATAACATACCTAGCAGCGTGTTTTTTGACGGATGTGCATGACACTAGAGAAAAAATAGTATTTAATGCTCGATCGACCATGCAAAGGATGGGCACAAAACTTTTCGTACGCCTCAACCTAGGTGGTATTGAAATGTTCTCAATGAGGCACACCCATCTGATAAGTACTTGGTAAGATAACACACCTAATGGCGTGTTTTTTTGCGGATGTGCATATCATTAGGGAAAAAATGGTGTATAATGCGTGATCGACCATGCAAATCATATCTGATGGTGACAATACTTTGCACGCACCTCAACGTAGTTAAAACGGACTTGCATGCAAAGTGGAGCCCCCATCTGATAAGTACTTATTTGAATAACACACCTATGGCCGTGTTTTTATATGGTTGTGCATGACAGTAAGGCAGAAACAGTGTGTTATGCTTGATCGACAATGCAAAGCATATCCGATGGGCACAATACTTTGCACACACCTTCAACCAGGTGGAATTGACTTACATGCAAAGTGGCATTCCCATCGCATAAGTACTTGATCGGATAACACACCTAGCAGCGTGTTTTTTTTACGGATGTGCATGACACGAGCAAAAATAGTATTTAATGCTCAATGGACCATGCAAAGCATATCCGATGGGCACAACACTTTTTGTACACCTCAACCTAGGTGGTATTGAAATGTTCTCAAAGAGGCACACCCATTCGATAAGTACTTGGTCAGATAACACACCTAAGGGCGTGCTTTTTTGCGGATGTGGATATCACTAGGGAAAAAATGGTGTATAATGCGTGATTGACCATGCAAAGCATATCCGATGGTGACAATACTTTGCACGCATCTCAACCTAGTTGAAACGAACTTGCGTGAAAAGTGGAGCCCCCATCCAATAAGTACTTGTTTGATTAACACACTTAGGACCGTGTTTTTTCATGGTTGTGCATGACACTAAGGCAAAAACGGTGTTTTATGCTTGATCGACAATGCAAAGCATATCCGATGGGCACAATACTTTGCACACACCCTCAACTAGGTGGAATTGACTTACATGCAAAGTGGCACACGCATCCCATTAGTGCTTGATTGGATAACATACCTAGTAGGCTGATGTTTTTTTACGGATGTGCATGACACTAGAGCAAAAATAGTATTTAATGCTCGATTGACCATGCAAAGGATAACTTGGCATGTCCATCTGATGAGTACTTGATCGGATAACTTCTCCCACCAATAAATTAAGTACTAATTAAAAATTATAATAAATGAGTAGATTATTAAAAAGAGACTAATATCTATGTAATTGTTGCTACTGCAGCTTGCTTGCGAAGGACTCTCACAAAGGAGATGGCTATAGATTTTTTTCGAGGGATGGATGTGATTTTATGTAGCAAAAGAGAAGTAGTTGCATTTGCTACAATCCATGATAGTGATCCCAATTCAGTTTGCCACTTTCGAAGATTTGGCAAAGATAAGGTGGCAGTTACTGTATCAAAGATTCTTAGCGCACATGTTGAGCTAAAGTATAAATGTGGAGATATGGAAACACTTGGAGATGTTATGCCCTACAATACATCCAACAAATCATTTATAGCATGGGACAAAGATGAGACTTATGCAACATATATTATCAAGAATACAAAGTGCACCACCTTGGATTTTACTATAGGGGACATTTTACAAATGAGATCATTTGCAAATAAGACTGTAGCAGAAGGTGAAGTATTGGGATTTGAACAAGTGGAGCAATGGTCATTTGCGTAGATGAGGATTCTAAAAGTCACTGATGATGGTATGGTTGATAACATAACATCCTTATGTGATCCCTACTATGAGGTAGGCAAGAATATGAGATGGAGCATGCAATTTTTAAACATGAGAAAGAGGCACGTGGTTTTCAATGATAAAGACAAGGTATACTACAATATCAAAGGACCTAAAAAGCGTGCCCATGTGCCAGGCTCTATCATTCAAATGTGGATGATTTCAATATACTCAATTATAGAAGTGACATCTTATCTGGAGTGGATGAGTTCATTGGTTCCGAGAAACAAAATGATTTTAGAAGCGAAGCCTTATCTGGGGTGGATGAATTCTTGCACAGTGAGAAGGGCAAAGGTTTCAATAGCGATGTCTTGTCAAGTGTGGATGAGTTCATGCATATTAACAAACCTGGTGTCAATCAAGGTTGTGGATTTGTGAAAGCCATGCAAGATGTCCCAATGAGTGATGTTCCCTCAAGAGTGGAAGAGTTTCAAGGTTCTCAATACTCTCGTAGAATATTGAATTCATTGAATGGTCCTAAGAGTATGTTAAAAACGAGGATGAGATCAACAAAGGATTATTCAGTATTTAACTTTGATTGTGATATGGACAAGGATGCAACAACCAATCATGGATGCTTGGTTACAAACAAATGTGAGGAGAAGAAGTGCATAAATACAGATAACAACGTGCACGAGGAACGAAAACGGTCATACATATGCATGAAGAGAAAGCGAATCCAGGCAGATCCACAAAAGCAACCAAAGAGGAAGAGAGTAATGAAGGAGGAGAACATGTTAAATGCATTGGGATATCTATGTTGCAAGCGAAGATGTATGCGCTTCATTGATCTTGCAGACATCAGGGAATGTAGAGGACACGTGTGGGAAAGAAGAGGAAGCGAAAGAAATGAATACCTTCTCACAAGTCTCTCTTGCTTTCTTCAAAATGGCAATAAAAGGCTAAGTTCAAGACAAAAGGTAAAACCTCTCGTAAATGGAAAAAGGATTTGCAATAAGGCATATCGCAATATTACTAGATTATCCCATGGTACATATTGGGATTTAGTCACCAAGGCAAAGGGCGGCAACAAATTTAGCATTCACGGTAATAGAGGAAGGTCCAAATCAAGAATCTCAACTGTCAGGGCAGCAGCAATTTTGCAAGACTTCATACATGAAAATGCTTTGCCTCAACCCCATTTATCTACCAAACTCCCTAACGGTGACGCGATCACTGAAATGCACCTTCCAATAGGCTTGACAAAGCTCGAAGTATTTGACTCTATTGCAGAAAAGCAAAGGCAAAGAGGGGATGCCGTAGCTTCTTCTCATACTTTGTATACTCTTTGGAAGAAGAACTTTGGATGTGTTAAAATCCCAAGAAGGCAAAAAATGTCAAAGTGCAATGTCTATGATGATTTAAAGCGAGCGATTGAGAGTGCAACATGTCCAAATCAAAGGGAATTATACAAAAAAAACCAAAAATCTCATCATGATCTTATTCGACATTCCAGACAAAAATATGCATTTTGGAAGGAGCAAGCTATTTCGCATCCTGATGACTACATGTGCCTTATTGTAGATGGCATGGATCAGAATACAACAACATTGCCTCGTTTTGTTCACTCCACCTAAATTACAAGGAAAGCACTTTCTAAAGACACATTTATGTGGAGTGTTAGTGCATGGAATTAAGTTCTTTGCAGATATATGGATTGATTCCTTGCATCTACATGATAGCAATCAAGTTGTAACATCTATTATGAAGGCAATTCGCAATGTACATGCAAAAAAAGGTCGCCTGCCACCGACTTTGAGAATACAAGCTGATAATTGCTGGCGAGAAAATAAGAATGTACTCATGTTTGCATTATGCTCCATGCTAGTTTCTCATCGAATCTTCAATGAGGTCGAATGTGGATTTTTGTATGTTGGGCATACACATGAGGATATCGATCAGGTTTTTAGCACAGTCTCAAGGGAGCTTAAATGCAAGGATGTGGAGACAATAGATGACTTGGTAAGAAGATGTGGCAGGTAAGTTGGTGGTCGTAAGGAAAGTACAGCATGTGAGAGGCTCGAAAGAATGTATGATTGGAAGAGCTTCATTCTACCTTTCATACAAATGGGTGGTGATGCATTGACAGGTCATACCAATCCACACTACTTTCGTTTTTTTTTTAAAGATGAAAAACCCGTAATGCAATGGCAACAGTATTCTCATGATACAAAATGGGAACCTGAAGAACCTTACAGTCTCTTAACTTCAATTCCCAGCAAGGAAAGGTATCCAACATGGGCTCCTATACAAGAATTTAATGAGAGGTCTAATTGTGAAATAGATGGATTAAAAGCATTTATTACATACAAAGAGGAAATGCTCCGGAGATATCCTGATTTGAAGCCTACTTCGAGAGAACACACTACCACTGTAATTAACAAGACACAAAATTTAATAAAGGACCTTGAGAGAATGCGAGGCTCAAAGGATGTCAAGGAAGAATGCAATATGTTTTGGCCAAATGTTCATAACGATTTGTGCCCAGCTCCAGTCTTTGAAAATGAATTTGTATCATTACTCCCACGTCCATATTGTGGACCGAAGAAGAGAGAGTTTATGCCACAAGTAGATATAGAGGTCGATTGTTTTGTTGTGGTTCGGCCATCGGATGATGAATATGAGAATGTGAAGTTTTGGGTTGCAAAAGTAGTTGATGTGCAAAGAGATGACCAAGGGAGAGCTACAACATTTACAGGGTATGGTATGAGCCAAAGGGCAGGAAGGAGAATATGGATAACAACACATTATATACTAATTGTATAATGAAGGAGTGTGTCCCAAATGATGAAGCGGTCTCTCAAGTTTTGACGGAGACAATCATAGTGTCTTGGCATTCAAGGGCAAAGAAATCAAAGAAGCACATGGGATATGAGGTAGAAGGAAAAATAAAAATACCACAGCAAACTATTTTGCATATACACGAATTTTTAAGGATGCTCGCCATGGAGGAAGTAGAAGGAGACAGCGCAAATGAAGAATATCCATGATTAAAGCTTTGTATTGAAGTCCATTGAAGGATTTTATTTGGGTACTAGGCAAGGAGCCAATCCAAGACAATTATAATCAGAGTCATCACCTCCTATGTCAAATGAGAGTCAAAATATGCACTGGATGTCACCCAAGGGTCAAGGCTTGCCAAGACAATAGGGAGTTAATGCAGATGGCACCTGGCAAGGGACTATCACATTGAGCAATAAGACAATGGGGAGTCAATGCACCCAAGGGGCAAGGCTTGGCAAGATAACTTGTGGGAGTTATTGCAGATGGCACCTGCATTTTGCACTGGATGTCACCCAAGGGTCAAGGCTTGGCAAGACAATAGGGAGTTAATGCAGATGGCACCTGGCAAGGGACTATCGCATTGAGCAATAAGACAATGGGGAGTCAATGCACCCAAGGGGCAAGGCTTGGCAAGACAAGCCTAGGTCAAATTATGTAGATGGCACCTGGCAAGGGACTGTCGTGACATTGAGCAATAAGACAATGGGGAGTCAAATTATGCAGATGGCACGAATTGAGGCTCTTTAAGAGCAACAATTTAAATTGTAAACATATGTTCAATCTATATCATTTTGGATATAAAGACTCTAGCTAAGAGAAACGTCTCTCAATGTAATCATATAAAGAAAGCTATAATTGCTATTATACCTCTTTGGTTCAATACAAAACTTGGGTCTTATGGCATCATGTCTTCTTTCTATTTATTAAAAGTTTTGCTAAATTTTGTGCATATTGCCGAGTGACAATGTTATTTTCATGAAATATTTAAGTCTCCTTTCATGGATTTATAAATTTATCACGTCAACGAAAAACGTCAAGGAAAAATATTAAAAATAATTAAATTAACAAATAACTTAGATATAGCTAGAATTTCTAGTATAGGATTATTTCAAATTCTTGCATGTTGGTGCAAAAGTATAGATTGAAAAAACAATATTTTTATGTGAATATGATAGTGCCACAAAGTGAACTTTTGATTTGGGAAGGAAAAACGTCAAGGAAAAATATTAAAAATAATTAAATTAACAAATAACTTAGATATAGCTAGAATTTCTAATATAGGATTATTTCAAATTCTTGCATGTTGGTGCAAAAGTATAGATTGAAAAAACAATATTTTTATGTGAATATGATAGTGCCACAAAGTGAACTTTTGATTTGGGAAGAATATTTTCAGAAAGTAAAATTTTGATTTGGAAAGGATATTTTCATAAAGTAAAGTTTTCATTTGGGAAGGATTTTCGGGCTTCGTCAAAAAACAACACAAAAAGTCCAAAATTAATGAAATAGGTGTTCAATATGAATTGTTCCAAAGTACTCCTACACACAATTAGCTTGACATTCTTCCTTGCATACCTTTTTTTTCTAACACAATCTCCAAATTTATGCTCATTCTTTAAAAATTCCTCTACATATTTCTAAATCGTCGAATTTGAAATTGCAATCCATGTGAATCTCTTCTTGCAAATTGCTCTGTGCAAAGTGTTTTTGGTTAAAACACCTTGCACATAAGAAATTATACTGGAGAAGCTTGGATGCTCTACCTTGCACTTGAAGATTTCTAGAAGTATGACATACATGTGCCTTGAATACCTTGGGATGTAGATTGTACTGTTATAAAGTTTAGAACACCCAATTACCAAATAGCTTCTCTTTAATCTCAATTCTTTTGATGCCTTAACCCTATATAGCTCCATCTCATACATGTGAATGCAACTTAAGTATTGGTTGCTTCATTAAGAAATGTAATGAAATAGGGATTTTACATAGTCTAAAAACATAAGCACCATACCAAGAGAGATTATTTATACTCATAACACAGAAAAAGAAAAGTTTATGTTCGAAAGTTTATTGTGTTAATCCTTACCTTTTAAAACTTTAGTAGCCCTTCTGTTGAGTTTTAAAAATAACATGTGAGAAAGCCCCTATTCACATTAGAGACCTTGCTCTCTTCCACTTAACTCTCTAATGCATGACTCACTAACCCACCTCCATGCATGATGAGTATAGCTAAAAGATCTAAAAACGAACGCTCAAAAGTACAACTTGCTATGAAAATTGTGTCCTTGCTAATGATCATCTTTGATTGACCCCCCCGACCTCCATGGATCCTCTTTCAATTATGAATTGCATTTAAGCAAATATTGTGTCATACAAAACTCCTAAGTTTCTATCAACCTATATAGATATATATATTCATGAGTGCCTATAAGAAGAACAATGTGGGATTATTAAGAGACTAAGGAAAAGCTAGAATTGCAAATGGGTTGCGAGCCTTAGACAAACTACTTACAAAACCCCTTTGAATCATCACAATGCCAAATTGTGATGAAGCACGATAAAAGAAAAGACATACGACCCATTCTAGGTCTATTCTTCAACCCTATTCCTCACAGCTGGATAAATCTAGCTTCTTTCTCTTGGTCATTCCACAATAGAAAAGTTGTAAGCACATATATTGGGACTTGGGTGCCTTAAAGGTAAAAGACTCGTTAGTGTATTATGCTAGAACATTGCATTGCAAGTCAAGATTCAAGAGAGTTCTATCATGCGCGAAGCACACTACCCTCCTCTTCCTTACAACCTTCCTAGATTTCCTATTCAATGGCCTCAGCTTCAACCTCTTGCTACTTTGCCCACCTCTTGCCCACAAAGAGTCGTGAGGAGATGCCTCCCAAATTCCTTCCTTCTAGCAAACACCATTGCCCAACACTTTTTCTCTCTCCAAGGATGAAACAAAATAGAAAACAAAATTGGGAAGGGGAAGAAATGGCTTGTTTCCATCCACCCCCTTGCTGTCCTTCATCTTTGCACAAGTAACATAATGAAGGGAAGCCTGAAAGTAAACATATAAGCAATGTGGCCACATGGAAGGTAGATGAAATAGCAAATGTGGGAAGACGAAAGGTGGACAAAAGAGGGCATGGGCATTGGATCTTTAGAAACCTACATAGGCAATGACTCTCTAAAAAAGCACACGTACGATCCCCCTGAACCAACCAATGTGTAAAAAATATCATGACCATGGGACACACTAACCATTCTTTGGTAGGGTGCATGAATCGAAACCCTTACTTCAGTGCTCAGGAGCCCTCTGTAGCTGCAATCACCCTTCTCCTCCCTTCAAGCTTCAAGAAACTTAGTTTTTTGGTATTTTTGGGAGGGCACTCATTGAGCATCTATCATTGCTCCTCCTTGGCTACCTCCAAGCTTCATCATCTCCTTCACCAAAAGTGACGAACCCTTCACCTCCCCTTACATCACCCCTCTCCCATGCCAAGTATTGATGGTTACTTTGCACTCAACGCTCCTCTGGTGCAACACCTCCTACACTACGACTCCATTGCTCTCGGGCTCCTTCTAACTCACATCCCACTCGCTTTCCATCAGCCGCACACTACGTTTGTAAACTCCCTCGTCATTTCATTTTCCTTTTTGGCTACTCAGCAATTGGAACAATACATTGTACTGCCAGAAGATGTCAATTGAAATAGACGTCATGAAAAAATTCTCCGAGGAGATGCCAAAAAAGGGAATTTGAAGGGAACCTTTTGAAATAAATTTTATGTCACCAATCACCTCGACTGCGGAATTGTTTGATTCGAAAGAAAAATATCACTATGCAGGAGTCATAAACTTCATACATGGTGTTGAAGTCAGGCACTTTTGTGATATGCACCAAGTAGATGACCATGGAACTGTTTACGACAGACACCAGCACTTCGTCCATTTGGAAAGCAGGGAAAGCATTAGAAACTAAATAGAGACAACAAATCCTGGCATACCTCTAGGAAAATATGAGCCAATCGTTCATCAAGCAATGTCTGCGCTCAATGCATCTGTCACATTCAACTCCAACATCGAAGGTACACTAGGTTTGGCTTGCAAAGTTATTAGAGCAAGAGTCTTCCATTGTCATGAGTTAGCAAGATGTAAAGGGCAAGTCACGAATGGTACTCCAGCAGTGATGTCCTTGAAGAAAAATCCACTTCTCACTGTGTATGATAGCAGAGACGTGCCTTTCATCGTTGATTGTAAGATTAGCCTATGTTGTCATTAGAGTTTTTGAAAAACAATAATGCTTTTGGGTGTGAATTTGCTCCCCCTGACCTCTTCTGTTGCCCTAGCCTTTGATCGATGAGGAAGGCTTTGATTAGTGACTTCCAATGATGTGGAGTAAGCTACATCGAGACTTCGAATGCCATATGCAGTAAAGGAGCATACTATCATATTATGTTTCGTGGTTGTGAATACGGGCTTGTCCACAACCTTTTCAGAACTAGATTTCCTCCTTGGGCACCTTGAAACTTTCAGGAGCAGAGGAACGGCTTACTAAACTTCCTCATGCATAGCTATGTTAATGGATAATTTCCACCTACAAATCAACTCGAAAGTGAATCAACCATGCCCTCCTTGTCTCTCCATCACTAGTTCCTCATATTTGTCACGATAGCCTTGCTCACAAACCTATCACCTCCTCATTTTGTAAAGGATCCTCATTCACGTATGAATTCCTATTGCCAACCTAACAAAGCAGTGATCAGTGATGCAAAACCAGCCATCGAATTAGCAAAATGGAGCCTGGGACCTTTGTTCGACGTTCCCATCAAATTTTGGGACTTCAGTCGATGGATGGTGAGCTCTACTATCGTCGTAAATCTGATACATCTCGGATTCTGAATCGGCTCCTGAGTCTCCACACGGACTCTTGCTAACGCCTTTTATAAATAAATGACAAAATTTCCATGGATTTCTTCTAGCTCCTCTCGAAGAAGGTTTTCATGCATCTATTTTGACCGAGCTATAGCCTACAGGAACTTACTTCTTTCTTAGCACATCGGGATTGATATGTTGCCCTTGTGAACCTCAAGGACTCCGGCAATGAACAACACATGCCATTTTGTGCTATGTCGAATCATCATCATCTACACATCAAAAGGTCGCCCCACCTACTTAAACATTAAACATCAAGACTTCCCTCTCCACAGCTTGCCAACATAGCTACCACGGTTGTTGTGCTTTTCTTTATCTCAGCCTTCAAGTTTAGAGTCTACAAATCCTACACAGCATCTCCTAATTATCGCATACGGGAGGCAATTTCTACTCTCTACCAATTTGAGGGGGTCACATACCGGAAGCAATTCCTCCTCTCTACGAATTTGAGGGGGTCATACTGATAAGGAAAGAACTAACTTAAATAGATTCCTCCCCTAAAATGAAAGGGGCCTCCCCTTTGAGCTTGCCCCAAGGGACCCTCGTTTTCCGTGTCAACTCCATAATTACTAATTTAAAAAAAAAAGTTTTCATATCGACGGACAGAAATAGTCAAAAGCTGGGCGAAAATCTGAGACGTACCCATGTTATATTTACATCTATTTAACTGTAAGTTGTCGAGAGATCTGGAGCAGTAAACTTCTGCGATTCAGCTTAGCTGTCATGAGGAGTTTCCTGCAAACAATTGGAAAATGGACTGTTGATAAATCGGATTGGGATCGTATAAAATGCGATCAGTGCACGACGCTCAAATTTGCAAACTACAATACTTATAATGCGAGTCCTGGCAAAATCTGTATCAAAGGCAAGGTTTTAGTGATAACAATAGAGAGCTGACCAGCACATGTTTGTTGATTTTGTAGCTGCATTCAAGGCATGCACGTTGAAAATCTCGTTCAGTGTACTCGTGTATTGTTCCTCTTGTTGTTGCAGCATTGTTGTTGTTATCGTCTCTACCACATGAGAAATCCATTCTTTCTGTTCACTTTTGAAAATGATTTGATCTTTCCATCCTTGGTTTTCCCTGTCAATTTTGCAGCTCCTTTAGATCTACCTTTCTAGCATGTCTCTACATTATAGATCTAGCTTTCTAGCAGCAAATATTTGTTGGCTTTGGTTACCCTCCCGCAGCTCCTTCAATTCATCATTTCATCATGATGTCGACCTCCTTGCAGTCCCCTCACCATCTCGTCTTTGCCAGACGATGGGCTGGTTTTGTTTCGGCCCTCTGGCTGATGCAGCTCTCCGGAATGTATGGCTTCGCCAATTATTCCACTGCGCTCAAGGAGGTCCTTGGCATCAACCAGACGCAGCTCAATCGCCTCAGCATTGCTAAAGATCTGGGCGACTCCTGTGGAATTTTGGCCGGCATCTTAAGCAATTACTTGCCCCCTTTGGCTCTTCTCATCATCGGAGCTACTGTTTGCGTCCTGGGCTATGGACCGCAGTGGCTTGTGGTCAGCCAGATCATTAGTCCCTTGCCGTATTGGGTGGTATTTGCAATTCTCCTCTCTTCTTGATGCCATTGAAACTTATAGTCTTCATCATCTTCCGGTTTCACAACGTCCTCGTTCTGTGCTTCTTACAGATGTTTATAGCAGCTCTGGTTGCCGGTAACACTGCCTCCTGGATTAACGTCGCCATTTTCACCGTTTCTGTGAGGAATTTTCCACGCAATCGAGGCCCTGTTGTCGGACTTTTCAAGGCCTACATGGGCTTGTCTGCAGGCATCTTTTCTAGGATGTGCGATTTAGTATTCTCAAGCTCACCCTCCATGTATCTGCTCATGCTCGTGGTTCTCCCGCCTACCTTCTGCATTATTTCTGCACTATTTATCCGTCCTGTGCCTCCGGCCGAGACCGAAGAGGATGAAAAAGAAGAGAAACGGAGCCTCTTTCTTTTCAATTTGATCGCTTCAAGCCTGGCCTTTTATATCTTACTCATCAGCATATTCCCTCCAAGTAGTGCTGTTCTTGAGTACGTTGCTCTAGGCGTCCTGCTATTCCTTGTTGCCTCCCCAATCTTTGTTCCTTTTTTTCTCTTTTTCAGAATCAAAATAGCATCAAGCCTTCTTGCGGTAGAAGAGACTACTGGTGAAGGGAAAATACCAGTGGGTGAAACCGTTCTCGAGGCAGGCTCTCATGATGAGAATGCAGAATCACTCGAAGAGCCTTTGCTAAAGCCTTCCTATGTGGAGGACATAGAAATCGTTCCTGCGTCTCGCAGAGGATGCAGCTGTCTGGAACCTCTTCCAGAGCTTGGCGAAGACCGCGGCACGCTCTCGCTGTTTAGGAGTTGGGATTTTTACGTTCTTTACATCGCGCTATTCTGCGGCGCTGGATCCGGCATGACGTTCAGCAACAATCTGGGCCAAATCGGGCAATCCTTCGGCTTCTCGAGCGTGACCCTTTTCACGTCTTTCTTCAGTTTAGGGAATTTCTTTGGGAGGATTGCTTCAGGGAACGTTTCCGAGTACTTCTTGAGGTATGGGCGATCGTTTAGATGCAAAATATATCTTGGCATTCCGTTGTGATGGGTTACACCGATTCCTGAGAAATGTATGGTTAACGTCTTTCGCAGGCGTGCAGGGCTTCCAAGGCCTGCTTGGATAGGGGTGGCAAAGCTACCGATGGTCGCCATATTCCTGTGGCTGGCGACGGGATCAGGAGATTCTCTGTACGTAGGCTCAGTGGTGGTGGGATTCTGCCATGGATCACTGATAACACTGACGATACCAACGGTGACGGAGTTCTACGGGATGAAGAACTTCGGGACGAACTTCATGGTGACAAGCACACATCTACTAGCGGGATCATCGGTATTGTCGGGGGTGGTGGCAGGGTATTTATACGACGAGGAAGCGGAGAAGCAGGGAAGGGGGAGTAGTGAAGGTGGGGAGACGGTGACATGCTATGGATCAAAATGCTATGGGGAGACGTTCGTGATATTGGCAGTGTTGCTGGGGGCTGCTCTTGCGCTGGACGCCATCCTCACGTACACCACTAGAAAGCTGTACAAAAAGCTTCAGTACTAGAAAGCTTTACAACCAAAAAGCTTCGGTTACAACAATTCTTGTTATGATTTTGTTCTCTCCTTTATCTTTATTCTTAGGGTAACTGTCCTCCATCATTTAAATTTAAATCTCCATCAATTGAAACCTGATTGTAATGTGTCTCCCCCTTCCTCAAGTGCCGGAACTGCCATGTGTAAGTTACTCAAAAAATGGCTCCTTCAACCACTTTCCCACTTAGAAAATGGGCACTTTCCCTACTTCATTCCCTAATGCAACCATTTCCCAACGTCAACCCTAGCGCATTCCTAATAACCTTTCGAAAATAACCCGCCCACAATTTACTTCAACTAACATGCATATATAGATTACTAGTAGAACAAAATCATTGTCCCCAACCAACTTTTCACCCAAGGTTAATTATTCAACCCCTCTTGTTGCCCTCCATGTGGGTAGACATACACTCTTGACACTTTTCTTCCTGATTTCGTTGGCCTTAACAACTTTCCATTGCTACTCATTATATTATTCTTCTTGATAGAAAATTTAGGATCTTGTCTCACACACAATGGTATATACTCAGGGGGGTCACTATGTATAAACCCCCTATACCACGTGCGTTCAAGGCCTATTTCTAAAATCCCTTATCTGTAAATTTTTCATTAATAAAATGTACCCCTTTTCTATACAAATCTGTAAATTTTTTCCAAAACTATTTTAAATAGTCCCTTATGTATATTTATTTCTGTAAATTTTAGAAATAAAAAATATCCTTCTGTTGAACTCACGTGATAGGGTTACATATGATGAGTGACCCCCCTGAGGGTATATATTCATACTATGATGTCCATTCTTTGAGCTTGCAATCACAACCATTGCTTCTTTTCAAGGGATTTCAAACTAATGCCCATTTGTATAGTTTCAATTTAGTCTTGGCCCTCCAAAATATTTAACAAAAGTATTAAGTAAAGTTGCATTCCCACCACCCTTAGTTAAGTTAATCCTTATTCTCAATACTTTCACAAAAGGTCTATAAAGTACTTATTTCCTAGGGGTTGAATTTACAAGCATCGTTAACATACCATTAAGAGATTCAACATAGCATGGCTTCGTTGAGTCCTAATCAGATTGCACACTGCCATTAACTAATAGTGTGGGCATAGGCCCATACTTACTATGATTTCAAACGTCCTTCACATTTACAATTTCTTACGCATCTTTCTATGAAGCCTTCTCACCTCATTTTCTTTCTTCGCTACTTTTCTTCCCCTATTAAAGACTAGAATAAGGATAAATTTATCTTAACGTACTATTCAACATTTTTCGACTTGTATAAAGTCCAATTTCATAATTGGGCGATAGCAAAGTCAAAAAATTATGAATATTGTGCTTCTATGCTCTTTGAACCCAAATGTTAGTATATTGAATCAAAAGATTGAAGTATCAAGACAAGATAAGTTCATGCCAAACCTGAGGATGGCCATCATTACTTTGTCATTAACATCTTTCAAAGGGTCAGAGAGGATTGTAAATTCATCACTACCAAATGTCAAAACCTGAGGTCACTGACCAATGATAACCCTGACCTCAAAAGAGCTACCCATTTCGTCCAACATAGCAGTTACACGTATGGGTGTAGTAGCCAATGCTCCCTCTGGATGTTCCCCAATGTTATCGATAAATGCTTTAATGGTAGATGCCATAAATGCATATAGATGCAAGTCTGTATATGTTGATAGTGAGGTTTCATCGCTACTACTCAAATTAAAAGTTCAAGCAAGGATCAATAAGCAGTTATACCTGACTCTCCATCCATAGTGGTGGCCATCATTTTTCTTTGTTGTCGGGCATGTTACATACTTTGTTTGATCTTCTAAGTCATCTTCTAATTTCATAACTGCACTTATATCACCTACCATCTTTTGAGTCGACCTACACATCATAATAGATAACATAATATCAAAAGCTCTTCCAATCATTCATATCACCTTGTCGTTCTTCTACATCCATGTCACTCATGTTTTCTGACTTCTTTTCTGAACCATCTACAAGATTCCAAAGACCTTTCTGCATCAGATACAATCGAGTTGATAATTGCAAAGAAGAGAAATTATGGCCTGTAAACTTGATGAGCCAACTCTCTAATGATGTGAACCACCATTTTGATGTTGAGGGACCTTCTAGAATTATTCTAAATCAAGCTTCAGCCAGCAAATCAAATGGTGATTGTCTTCTATGAATGCGACTATGAGGTCATCTACAAGCTTGAGGAAAGAAAATGACTATGTGCTTGAAGGAAGATGCTTCTCTATGAGACTTCTACAACATGCAAACGTATGATGATTTGCATGCTCACAGAACCACCTCCCACGAGATCTTCTAAATTGGGCTCAGACACCATTGTTCGATTTTTGGAGCCATTAATCTACACAAACAATTGTGACAAAGCTTGAGTGGCCAAAACCTTTTATTAGATAAGAGTAGACACAGTGCGACTCTCACCACACCTCTATAGAGTTTGTAGGCCTTACATGGAATGTAACAAGACTCTTCTATGAACCCTAATGAGCAGCTTCTCAAGCACACAACATGTGAAGACTCAAAGATGTTCAAAATCTCAAACAAATATTAAAGGAAGGCATTGTCAGGTCATCTTGTAGACAAAATGTTTGCTACCTCTCGCTGTTAACAGAAACCTCCACACTGCCAAGTCTCCATGCACCGATCAGTTCAACCACGTAGATTGACCAATCATCTATGAGATAACCACCTCTTCCATAGTTATTGGAGGTGCCCTAATCTTCATGCAAAGGCCATGTTAACTCCATGCATGGCTCCTAGAAGTTGATTGGATATTCATAATACTGCCATGTGTCAGCTATTTGCCCACGTGAAAAAACTCTTTGGTCAATCTATCGAATTCTTTTACTACCCTTCCTTGACTAAGGTATGTAGTACCATGAAGCTTCTCCAACATCTCTCTCTCTCTCTCTCTCTCTCTCTCTTTTCTTTCTCTCTCTAGATTGTCTCTCTAGAATAAAAGTTTCAAAGATGAGAATTTGAAAAAAGTACCCTAAGAAAAGTTGAGATTGAAATGTATGGTTCTCCTTGCTTTTTTTATTGCTCCTCCTCTTGCTTCTCGAGGATTACCAAAAGGTGAGCGACAAAAAGCGAGCGAGCCAAAAAAAGCGAGCAATAAAAAACAATAAAAGATTTATAAATCCCCCATTTCAGTAGCAAAAAATAATAACTTATTCAAAAGTCCATATGTTTCCTCAATGCTAGAAGGTTAAATATGCATATAACTTTCTAAGCCACTAACACTAATTTCACATCATCCATGAAATAGTTTATATGTTCAATTTCCAATTCATTGTTTGTATTAAAGACAAACCCTATAGTAACTGCAATCAAGTTCTCTCTTTCCACTAGAGTAATTGAGATCATCAATGCAACCTTCCATACTGGTGTTTTCAAGGACTCCTTGCATGGATTAGTCTAGATTGCATGCATATGTAAATGCTTAGCTTTTTTAACTCTGTTCACTCTTGGAATGAAACCCATGTTTCTTTGTTACTGGAAAAATATCCTTCCCTAATGATTTATTCTTACCTCTAACTAATCTAACCAATGCAACAAATTAACCACAAATTCATATTTTGGGGAGGTAGCAAGCTACGGGTGTCCACTTTTGGACCACTTGCGGGTGAGTGTGGCACCCCCTCGAGTGAGAATACAAAGGTTTTGCTTCGGTGTGAAATACCTCGATCGAGGTATTGTCTCTAATGAAATTCACACACGAGGACAACCAAGCCAAGCCAATACCTCGATCGAGGTCCTGGACTTCCTTTCACCGAACCGAGCCTATACCTCGATCGAGGTATCATGGCAAGTCCACATACCTCGATCGAGGTGTCGTGGATAGATGACATCGATCGTGTCCAATACCACGATCGAGGTATTTGGCATCCAACATGGCATGTCAAATACCACGATCAAGGTATTTGGCATCCGACATGTACTGTGCTGGCAGCTGACATACCTCGATCGAGGTATCGTGGCATAGCTAACATACCTCGATCGAGGTATCGTGGCACAGCTAACATACCTCGATCGAGGTATGCTGGACCGATGTGTATGTGGCATGTCGAATACCACGATCGAGGTATGTGGCATTCGATGTCTACTGCGCTGGCAGTTGAGATACCTCGATCGAGGTATCGTGGCATGTCTATACCTCGATCGAGGTATCATGGAGCGATGTGTATGTGGCATGTGAAATACCACGATCGAGGTATATGGCATCGAAAGTGGTACGCTACACCAATGATGTATGTTGCATGTCCAATACCACGATCGAGGTATGTGGCATCCCAATACCTCGATCGTGGTATCGAAAAATTTTCGTATATAAAGGGAGGGACCCCCTCATTCTTCAAACCTCGATCGAGCTCCTCCTCATCGAAATTGACGAAATTGCGAGAGCGACGGACAAGGACCGATGGACAACGACAGAGCGATGGAGATGGATGGAGCGGGAGATTCTAGGTAAGGTTTTGTTAATGTAGCATTTTTTTAAAGCAAAAATTTATTTAAAGTTTAGTTTATAGGACTATGTAATTTAATTATAAAATATTTTGAAATTTTATATGCATTTTAAACTTTTTTAAATTATTTTTTTAATTACGTAAGCTTTTATTTAAAATATAAAAATGTATATATTTTGTTTTTTAAAATCATCTATTAAAAAAAAAAGAGATTAAAGTAACTTTTATGTTATTTTTCAAATTAGTGCTTTTTTATTTAAATAAAAAAATGTTTATTTTTTTTTTAAATCATCTTTAAGAAAAAAAGAAAATAAGAGTTTAAGGTAGCTTTTATATTATTTAAGTTAGTGAAGTTTTTATTTAAATGTAAAAAAAGTATATATTTTGTTTTTTAAAATCATCTATTAAAAAAAAAAGAGATTAAAGTAGTTTTTATGTTAGCTTTTTTTATTTAAATGAAAAAACGTTTAAATTTTATTTTTAAAAATCATCTTTTAGAAAAAAAGAAAATAAGAGTTTAAGGTAGTTATATTATTTAAGTTAGTGAAGTTTTTATTGAAATGTAAAAAACGTATATATTTTGTTTTTTAAAATCATCTATTAAAAAAAAAAGAGATTAAAGTAGTTTTTATGTTAGCTTTTTTTATTTAAATTAAAAAATGTTTAAATTTCATTTTTTTAAATCATCTTTAAGAAAAAAAGAAAATAAGAGTTTAAGGTAGCTTTTATATTGTTTAAGTTAGTGAAGTTTTTATTTAAATGTAAAAAACGTATACATTTTGTTTTTAAAAATCATCTATTAAAAAAAAAGAGATTAAAGTAGTTTTTATGTTAGCTTTTTTTATTTAAATAAAAAAATGTTTAAATTTTATTTTTAAAAATTCATCTTTAAGAAAAAAAGAAAATAAGAGTTTAAGGTAGCTTTTATATTATTTAAGTTAGTGAAGTTTTTATTTAAATGTAAAAAATGTATATATTTTGTTTTTTAAATTCATCTATTTAAAAAAAAAGAGATTAAAGTAGTTTTTATGTTAGCTTTTAGATTAGTGAAGTTTTGAATTAAATATAAAAATGTTTAAATTTTGTTTTTAGAAATCATCTATAAAAAAAAAGAAAATAAGAGTTTAAAGTAGCTTTTATATTATTTTTCAAGTTAGTGAAATTTTTATTTAAATGTCAAAACGTATATATTTTGTTTTTTTTTAATCATCAAGGGGTACGTGACTAAGTGTAATCAATTAAACAAATACGATGATTTGAACAACACATTCGCCTACACATCATTTTCAAATCATATGGTGCAAGAGGTTGATGCAAGGAGAGGGTAGATCATGTGGCTAGCAATCCCTTTAGGTGGCACGTGAAACTATAGAAATAGGGAACTAGGGAAGGCTATAGATCTATGTATGGATATAGTTACATAGACAAATACAAAGACTTATGTGATTCCATGAAACCTTGTCATGAGCTTTTGCAAAAATTCAATCAAAATTGGCTAGCTAAAAGTTTTCATTACGCAAATAGATTATTGAGTCCCATTGAATAGAATATTAATTTTCATTACCCAAATAGAATATTAATTTCCATGTGTTTTTTTGTGCATGCGCCAGCCAGCGCACAGGTTCTGGCACCACTGTTCATATGTAGATAGCGATTTTGAGAGCTGAGATAAGGGTACTACAGGATGCTAGGGCACCCCCTCACTTGCGAGTCTAGATTCAGTCATTGATGCTCTAGGTCGATTAGATACAGTTGAGGACGTTTTGGATACCTTTTAGGCACAGGCTGAGGCAAAGATTGGTGGTCATGGCTTGGATTGGAGAGCCATTCGAGAGTTGTTTGAGCGTGAGTCACCTCACAAGCATGCCTTAGAGGATATGTTTTGGGATGGCCACACTGAGGCAATGCGGCCACGATCAGGGCAGCCCTTTTATATTTTACGTTGTAGGCACCCCGTCATAGCAGCACACATTTATCCGAGATATCTCACTACGAATGGTGGTCGATTGCCTCACAACCGTCAGATAGCCAGGTCATTTGCCATGCAGCTATATGCCGAGTTTATGCTTGGTCATCGGGTAGACTACCTTAGTACCCGTCCAAGATCAGGAGCGGGACGTGGTAGGATGGGGCATCAAGAGCATCAGACTACAGGTGTTTGGCATCGACACAAGGCACTAGACTCGCATACTATCCCTGCACCGGCATTGCGAGCTATTGGAGGATGGATTAGGGGGGATGTTCATTTAGTGGCCTCATCCTTGTACGACATGGTCTCTGCCCTATCGAGATCACTTTCGATTCCACCTCCCCCACCTTCCACATCTATGGAGCCTCCCACATCTACACCACCTCCCACATCTATGCCACCTCAGTATGAGTTGGAGACTCGAGACGCACGGATTGCAGAGTTGGAGGCATTGTTGGCTGAGTCTAGGGTCAAGGTTAGTTATTCTGATTATTTTAGTTTATTTTTTTGTTGCGTGTTTTGAACTGAAGTTTTTTGGTTCATTCTCACCATGTACGCAACATGTTTGCTTAGCAGGCACATCTATTGCGATAGGATATGGAGTCTCGTGTATGATAGTTGGAGGTAGATTTGGAGGAGCAGAGGATTCGGACATGCATAGCCTACCATCGAGCGGAGCACTATATTTTGCAGTTGAGACATATTAGTCGTGATCCATCTCACCATAGGATCGACCCCAGTGTGGCCTTGTACCCTGCTCCTCCTGTAGATGTGCCGACAAGGACACCCATAGATGCACCAGTCATAGCCAAGCTTCCTACTGCCACTTGTATCCTTTGCCACGAGGATTGACACCGTAGGGTGGTTTGGACTAGGATGCGGCCACATCGCACATCTCCATTGCATGACCCGCCACATGGTGGCACGATCAATGTGCCCTGTATGCTTTGCTGACATTGATGTGGCCACATACAGAGGACTAGGCATGGATGATCTATATCCTGGTCATCGTCAGACCATTGATCCATTTGCCCATGTGGTCTTGACAGAGCACTACAGGGAGGAGGCACAAAGAGCTTTGCTGTAGCAAGAGGGTGCTGATACTTCAGTGGTTGCAGCATGTGTTCCGTGATGCTTCTCATATGGTGATTTCATGCCAGGTGACGAGGCACAAGCAGAGGAGGCACGTTGTATTGAGCGAGAGGCAGAGCTTCAGTTATCATTGCAGCAGCGGGTGGAGCAGCAGCTTGGGCGGGGCCGAGACCAGCATCTTCTAGATGTAGAGACGATTACTCATGTTGGATTTGAGGCACGCGTATTTGCAGATGCACGACTTTGGGAGTTGAGGCGTGCATACATAGAGGAGGTGAGAGAGGTAGAGATGGCAGTGGTGGCTCATGCAGCATGCCCTCCTCTTCATCAGGATGAGGTTGACCCATCTAGTCTAGGAGATGAGGCTGGCCCATCTAATCCGGCTTTGCCTGAGGGCACACAGCGTACGGTTGGGTAGCGGGTCATATAGGAGCCACGTCAGAGGATGACTAGAGGATCATATGTGGAGTTATCAGATTTTGATTCAGGATGATTGTTTAGGCTTCACACATATCTTGTTTAGGGATGCACTTCTGCACGATGATGATGATGACGTACACATTCATTTTAATACTTTCATGATATTGTTCTTATTTTTATGATGTATGAGCATTTTGGTACTTTCATGATGTTCTTCTTACTTTGTTTATCTCACTTTATAGTTTGTTCAAATCTAACATACACATTTAAAATTAGGAGTATCATTTTGAATTTCAGATTTCTCAAATCAGACATCTAATACATAAGGTATTTTAAAAATAATGCCATGTGAAGTAATTGTAAACATTAAGCATTGAAAAGGTGTTCAAGTATAAGGTCTCTCTCTCTCTCTCTCTCTCTCTCTCTCTCTCTCTCTCGTGCTATGAACTTTATCAATTTGAATATCATATTGAATTTCGTATATATCAATGCTTGCAATTATTACATTAATATTGTCACTAATTTTTGTAAATTGTGGATTAAGATAAAAATGTCAAGGTTTAGCATGGAATGGTGCTCATTGGAATGGTACGTGCGCCATTTTTCATGCGTAGTCACTAGTAGGGATTGTAAAAATGTACGCATTATACCTTCCACGTGGCACATACCAAATTAGTTGGAGACCCAATCTTGCATGAATGTAGGTCTAGGGTAGCCTAAGAGCCACGCAAAGTTTCATCCCCAATAGATAAGCCCACATGCGTATTTGGTTAGTATGTGCACCATTTTTCATATGTAGTCACTAGTAGGGATTGTAAAAATGTACGCATTGTACCTTCCCCGTGGCACATACCAAATCAGTTGGAGACCCAATCTTGCGTGGATGTAGGTCTAGGGTAGCCTAAGAGCCGTGCAAAGTTTCATCCCCAATAGATAAGCCCACATGCGCATTTGGTTAGTACGTGCGCCATTTTTCATACGTAGTCACTAGTAGGGATTGTAAAAATGTACGCATTATACCTTCCACGTGGCACATACCAAATCAGTTGGAGACCCAATCTTGCATGGATGTAGGTCTAGGGTAGCCTAAGATCCGTGCAAAGTTTCATCCCCAATAGATAAGTCCACATGCGTATTTGGTTAGTACGTGCACCATTTTTCATACATAGTCACTAGTAGGGATTGTAAAAATGTACGCATTATACCTTCCACGTGGCACATACCAAATCAGTTAGAGATCAAATCTTGCATGGATGTAGGTCTAAGGTACCCTAAGAGCCACGCAAAGTTTCATCCCCAATAGATAAGTCCACATGCATATTTGGTTAGTACGTGTGCCATTTTTCATACGTAGTCACTAGTAGGGATTATAAAAATGTACGCATTATACCTTCCATGTGGCACATACCAAATCAGTTAGAGACCAAATCTTGCATGGATGTAGGTCTAGGGTAGCCTAAGAGCCGCACAAAGTCTCATCCCCAACAGATAAGTCCACATGTGTATTTGGTTAGTACGTGTGCCATTTTTCATACGTAGTCACTAGTAGGGATTGTAAACATGTACGCATTATACCTTCCATGTGGCACATACCAAATCAGTTGGAGACCCAATCTTGCATGGATGTAGGTCTAGGGTAGCCTAAGAGCTGCACAAAGTTTTATCCCCAACAGATAAGTCCACATGCGTATTTGGTTAGTACGTGCGCCATTTTTCATATGCAGTTACTAGTAGGGATTGTAAAAATGTATGCATTATACCTTCCAGGTGGCACATACCAAATCAGTTGGAGACCCCATCTTGCGTGGATGTAGGTCTAGGGTAGCCTAAGAGCCGTGCAAAGTTTCATACCCAACAGATAAGTCCACGTGTATTTGGTTAGTACGTGCGCCATTTTTCATACGTAGTCACTAGTAGGGATTGTAAAAATGTACGCATTATACCTTCCATGTGGCACATACCAAATGAGTTAGAGACCAAATCTTGCATGGATGTAGGTCTAGGGTAGCCTAAGAGCCGTGCAAAGTTTCATCCCCAACAGATAAGTCCACATGCATATTTGGTTAGTACGTGTGAATTTTCTTAGTCACATTTTTAAAATGTCCTAAAGCACAAAACACAATTACAACATTACTACCAATAAACAATTTTTTGTTTTACAAAAACAACAAATCCCATTGAGAAGACAACGAACATCATGTATAAAATAGAATCTAATACAATGTGTATGAACGTGTATAAAACCATCATAGTGAAATACAAAATATGAGTCCATGAAAATTACAATGGTACAGTCACACAATGAGCCTATACATATCGAATACAAAAATATGCAATCAACTAGTGATACCCAATAAAAATCTATCTGATCAACTGATGATCCCAAAACTATGATATGTAATGTGCTACTCGCCAGGATCAGCTCTCATGCCAATAATTGCAAGTATGCTCTCGTGATCCTTCACTGCAAGGTGCCAAAGGGGAGTGGACATTGCCTTGCAAGTGCGAACATGACTCAAAGTAATCTCGATCGTAACAACAAGATGAGAATACATATATGCCTCCTGATCCACCATGTACTCCTGGAACTCAATATAGCGACCACTGTATCTACTAAAAAAAGTGGCCACCTATGATCATGCTATGAGCATTGAATTGCATCCCATGCCCATCCATTGTATCCTCATTCAACACACTCTTCACCATAGAGCATTGCAACAAGTAATAATCCACACCCTCCTCATTGCCCTCCGAAGCAATGACCGCGAAGATATCACCAATACACAACATATCTGTAAGCTGGTCATAATCTCTAGAGGAACTGAATCCTGCATCCTGATCATCATGTACCTTCTCCCAAGGCTGGAAGGGAGAAAGCACTCGCCGTGCCCATGGATCATCCCACGGTATCATGGAGCACCCTCCCTAATCATCATCAATGCATGCAGAGCAAAAACATGCAAACTATCGAGAAAAGATCATGGGGTGAGACTCCCAATCATCACAGACCAATCAATCGAGAAAAGATCATGGGGTGAGACTCCCAATCATCACAGACCAATCAAAAGGCCTAGACCCGATCAAGACTCCCAATGTCCATGCACCAAAAATACTGGCTCACCACCCTATCATCACGTGACTGAAATGAGGAGATAACACTAGTGGATAAGTGCTGGCTGCACCACCGCACCACATCATGTGCATCCTTGAAGTGATCGGCACTGTGACGCAACTGGTATCGACGCAAAGCATGCTTCACGCAAGCACCTGCACCATCGTGCTCTCCCTTACCGTGCCCTATCTCGAAGTAGCTCCATGTGATCGGAATGCCTATCTCACGATGCCATCTGCAGAACCAATAAAACTGTCTAGTAGATTTGAACTGACCACCACAGCCGTCTGACTAGATCCAATGCCGCTGCCATGTGACACCATGATCCGTCAAGAAACTTCATGCAAAGTGAAGCAATGCTACCCAAAATGGGCATCATGCGATCGATCATCACTAATGTAGAAGTGATACTCTCGCACAATGACGCATGAGTCCATGGTGTTATCAATGCCATCCACATGAGCCTGTGCATGACGATAGCTAATGTGCACAAATATAGTAACCTGCAATATGGCATTGAAAAAAAATATGACTATTGAAATAATTCAATATAATGAGGCCATAAAAAAACCAATAACTCAATCACACGTCACCTGTTCGAAGAAATAATACTCCGATTGGATCTCATGTTGTGGTGCAAAGGTATAATTCTTCACAAAGTCCACCACTGAGACAACCACCCCTATAGGAAATGTCCTCAAACATGCACAAAACTGACGATCCTCCCACTTCACAGTGTGCGAGTGGCATATGTAGCAGTACAGCTTCCCTCGAAAAATGTCAATGAATACAACACGTGGTGTCTCCTTCCCCACAAGCTGCAACCTCCTCAACAGTGCACCACCATCTAATGTCAAGGTACTGTACTCATACTACTGCCAACGAACCAGCTGCATGTCACAAGTATCTAGTGTAACTCATGGCACTCTAGCAAAGTCACCACACAAAGTACACTTGCCTTCCACACAATTAAGGGAGCAGAATAAAGCATCGCCATCTCGTGTACACAATATGGAATGAATGAAGTCACAAGGGCTAGTAGGAACCACTCCCCTATGACCATCAAGGGAATGGAATACGTCATACATCAATCCAAAATCCACATGGTAGTGACAACATCATGTGTCACGCTCCTGAGAGCATCGCACAAACCATGGCCTGCATCGCTCAAATGACCTCTGCCCGATCCTGAACTCTAGGTGTGCCTCTACAAACTGAGTGTCCAACTCAGTCTGGGTACACTCCAAAAAACATGCACCATGCTCAATGTACACACCGCATGACACCCTCTTCCACAATGCCTTCTTGAACACCGGGGATGCTCTGCAATGCTCCTCCCAAAGCTGTTATATGAAGGACCTAGTGGAATCATCCAACAATCGATCGCTGCGAGGTGCACGACCACTCGAAGCCCAAAGAGCATTAGTCTCACTATCCTCTAGACTCTACCTCCTAATCATGCCTGCTCGCAATGTGCACGGTGCAACAGTGAAGAAGACATGAAGCAGTACGCACATGGCCTGTCATATGAGGTCTACTAATGGTAGCCACAATAGCACGATGTGTTGCCAAGGCATCACTAGAGTTCCTATGCTTAATAGAAGCATAGGAACATCGAACACTGCTAAGGACCTCGCTACATACAAGCCTATCTCTATGTGCACCGAGACCAGCAAGCCTCCTTGTCCCAAAACGTCATCACTATGTAGAAATGACTTCTGCACTTAGGCTGTCTCTCCTTTTCTTGCATTCTGTTGAAGCCTGCAAACTTCAACCGCTAGAGCCATGCTAGTCCTTCTGATTGACAATATCTTCAACATTGTGTGCCTAGACTGTTTCTCCTTTGTTTCAAGGGACACCAACATAGCTAATGTCGCCCTCTTTTTGGCTAGTTGATCTAAGCTGTGCACCCCTTTCACTTAATGTAGGCCATTCCTCAAGTTAGAGAGCATTGCCTCTTGGGTGTGCATCTACTGAGGTGTTGGTAGGGATGTTACTATGTGAACTTTAGGGTGCAGACTAAAGCTTATGAAGACTCGAGATTGGTAATCACTTGAATGTCCTGATGTTGTTGCCTTGAATAATCCCATCAATCATGACACCAAAGCTTGTGTTCTTTGCTATGATGGCAATGATCAAATGCATGCATCTCCAACCGTTTCTTGTTGTTGCTCTACAAGGAGTCTTCTTTCTTCTCATTGTTTCTCCCTTCACAGATGTTGCAAAAGTGTCTTCTGTTGCCGTTTTGATATCGTGCCAGTGCTTCGACCTGCACTCTGTTCCTTGCACCTTGACTTGGCTTTTTAGCTTTTACATCTCGTAGCCTCTGTCTGCTTCTCTTGCAACCCATGGCAAGCTACATGTTTCCATTGACGCCATAGCCACGATCAGTCCATAATAGACCTATAGAACCTAGCTAGTGAGGCAAGCAAAGAATAGAAGACAACTTACCCAAAAGAAGACAATGGTAAAACAGAGTCTGCAAACCAGAGTCTGTGCAAGGTCACGTCGAGATGCATGCAGGTTGCAAGGCGTTTGCAGGGGAGGGGCAGGTTGCAAGTACTTAATCTTCCAAGATTTGATAGGTGGAAGGTGTCAAAATTTGAGATTCACAGGAGTAGAAAAATTTCAGCCTTGTTGATTTTCTTCCCTCCAACGATACACATCATCAAAATTAAATATCCCAAATAAATACATTGTGGCCTAAAATGCTTCAAAACACAAATAGGGCATAGGGAATGCTATTGGGTTTGATGCTGTTTATTATGAAATGCAATGAACTTTGGCATGCTTATGAGCCATATAGCAAGCAAGTGCATGGAAAAAGAAACAATTCAAAATTGTAAATAGTGTTGGATCTATTAAAATATCTTTTCACATACACAAATTGTACTTTTCCAACTTCTTTCATTTTAGGGTGAATCTAGATACCAATACCTCTAGATACCAATACCAACAACTATCAATCTTTTAAGACCACCATGTAGTAGTGCCACTAGTTTGGATTTCAAATTTTCAATGCGTTTTGGTTTCAATATATTAAAAAAAGTTATGGAGCGTGCCCTCAAATGAGTACGCATCACTTTAGCACAACATTGGAGGCCCGTTAACCCATGCCTAATGTTCTCATTTAGGTGTGTCCTTGGGTTGAAGAGAAGCTCACATAGTGTACTTTTGAATGATTACTTAGTTGCATGTATATATAGAACAAAATTTTGATGTTTTTGAATAAATTGCTATATCCTATTGTCTTTAAGATGCATGCTTCACATGCAACATATAACTTGTAATGCTTTAACAGTCTCGTTCCAAATCCTGATTCCATAATTTTTTTCTGTCATGTTCAAGTTTGGAATTTGACTCCAACTTCAAGACAAAGTTTGCCAAATTCCATTGAGCAATGCATAAGTTATGGGTCATGCAAGATATACAAAAAAGTCCCTGAACCTCACCAAAAATAGCTACACCCAAGAAAACAATGACCCATTTCTAATATGGTGCACTTTTTTCTTTCTAGGTATGTGAGCTCAAAGGAAATAGATCCCACCACACTTGAGGTGCTCAAGTTATGTCACTTGAGGTGGTTTGTTTAGTGGAGGAGACCTTTCGATGTTCTATTCTCACAAGCCAACTACATCTCATAATGCATTTGGTGGATAAGATTGCTATATGTGGCACTATACATGCACAATGGTTGTTCTTCCTCGAGCACTCCATGAAGACCTTGACGGTTTTCATGAGGCAAAATGCAAGACCCGAAGGTAGCATGGCTGAGGGTTGGTTGGTACAAGAGTCACTTGTATATATTTTTGAGTTTCTTGTTGATGTGGATAGCTCTCTGCCATGACTATGGAGAGATGAAGAAGACCTAAGGATGACATCTATTGTTCCTCAAGAAAAAGGAAATAGAAAATAATGTACATGGAGTTGCTTAATAATCTAAGCATCTATTGCATGCTTAATAGTGATGTGATGAAAACATGGGTGACACGATGTGAGGATACAAATGCAAGAAGACAAGGAGAAGGGGCCCTCTTTCATACACACCATGGATCTCATGTGCCATACCCTAAGCATCTAAGAGCACTTCCAAAGGATATTCATGTCAATTGGCTACTTGACAAAATGGGGAGAGCAGAGAGAGATGAGGGGAATGCATATCACAATTGAAGAATGGAAGTATGCTAGAGGATGAATGCGAAAGGTTGGTATTAAGAATGTTATGCATAAGTTAAGATCTTTCAATAATTTAGATTGATTTTTCAATTGAGGGGGGAGTAACATATTAAACATTACATGGTAATCCTCCTTAGGTTGAAATTTTGTGGATTAACCTTGAGTCAATTTATGTTTCTAATACCATGTTTTTCTTTATGGCATATTCTTTATGCACATGCACCATGGTTGGTGGAGAAATGGGGGACTCTATCCATTGGAATACTCAAGGAATGGAAAAGTTGCACTACAGAACAAAGGCATCATACTTCAAGAATACAAGGCATGGGGGTCGTATTGCATGAAGCAATGCACTACGCAAAATGTTTGACTCATTTTATAGATGTCTAGAGGCCAAGACTCTCAAGCGCGATAAGGTAGAGGTCTCAAGTCTTGCAAAAGTGGTTCAATATGTTAAGAAGAGAAGAAGATGTGTTGCTTGGAAGTCCTCAATAGGGAGTCAAGGTGTTGTGATTTGGTTGAAATATAGAGTCAGAGAGGGGAGGCATTGGATCCTAAGAGAACCCCAAATGTAAAATGTTTGATGAATAAGTTTAACACTATTTTGAGTCAATTACAAATTCCAAAATTCTCAAATTTGATTGGAAATTGTAGAGTTGCATGCGTATGTGCATGTGCAAACCTGGTAGGGCAGAGGGGTGGGTGTGTTAGGGAGGGGAGGGGGGAGGGTGGTGAAGATCTAGCATTAGCAAACTGATGACGAATGACCAGGGGAGGGGGTGCACTCGAAAAACCCTAATTCAAAAGGGCCTCTAAATAAAAACCCTAAAAGTGCTTTAAAAAGAATATATAAAGCACTTCAAGACCCTAAAATCCCTCATTTCTATGGCATGAGTTAAACAAACTGCTAGACCCACTGGACACTATTTAGATGCTACCCACTACCCAAAAAAATGTGCCCTATATACAGCAGAAAATGGGACACTAATTAAAAAGTATATCTATATTCATATAATGTGGACCAATAAATGCAATTCCCTTTCAGGAAAACATTATCACTAAGAATTTTCCTTCTTGAGGCAGGCCAAAAATGGGAAATTACTATTATTAAGTTGTGGAGAAAAGAAGAGGGGTAAAAAGGAAGAGGGCAAGGCCATGATTAAATGAAGGGATAAAGGTGGAGGGGTGGAGTTTCAATTTAAGAATAGTGGAGGGTAGGGGACAGAATTGAGCACGAAAAAGCTAATAGTACTATACATATCACTAGGGGAGAATTATGGTCTCCAAAGGGCCCCCAATTAGTGTTTCCTGATTTCAAAGGGACTAATGAGGTATTTTAGGTGTACCAATGGGACTACTTTTTGTGGGGCAATGCCATGTTGAGGTGGAAAGTGAGCAGACCCACAAACAGGCCCTATTGGCTACTCCTCTTACACTGGGGACCACTCAAACCATCCCCCCCCCCTGCTTGACCCTCCTCCCATCTGCACCTCCCTCATACAATCCTACAATTCATTTAGGAGATTATGGGCCCTTCTGGGTGAATTTTTTCCCCCTTTCAGTTTGTTGTAGGCCCACCCCCTCCTCTTCTCTAGTCTAGCTCCATTTTCCCTCCATTTTTCAAATGTGAGAACTCATTTGGTAGCTTCTCTGTCCCTCCTACTTTGTTCCACTATCTTTCCCCCTCTTTAGCACCTCCTATAGCAACTGCTCTTTCTCTCTCCATTCCCAGCTATAGCACCTCCTGCAGTAGTAGAGCTGCTCTACTCATCCCGCTCTACTCTTTCTCCCTCCACTCCTAGCTACAGCACCTCCTATAGTGGCTGCTCATTTCCCCTTGCTCTTTCTTCCTCCATTCCTAACTACAACACCTCCTGCAGCAGTTGTGCATCCCCCTTTGCTCTTTCTCCCTCCATTCCTAACTATAACACTACTTGGAGCTGCTCTCCACCTTCAGTTGTTGCACCCTCTATACCCGCCCCCCTTCTTCCTCTATCTCCTTGTAGTGGAGTTGCTCTCTCCCTCCAAGCTGCACTTTTAGGTCCACTCTTCCTATTGTGACCTCTATACAAGCATGGTGAGGAGACCATACACATCCTATGTGTCCCACATGAGCAAAAATGCACTTGGTGAATGGGTGCCTTGCACCTTTTGCATGAATGGAAGGGCCGCATCATGAAGTTCAAGCTTGGGAATAAAGGATGTTTTGAAAAGGTGCAACACATCTACATGGGGAAGGACATGCACCTTGCTTCATCAAGCAATCAATCGACAATATTGTCACATTGTAAGTCTACAATTTGTGTAAGATTTCTAAGTGTAATGAGTCAATTTCAAATTGTATTTTGAGCTAGCACTTGTGCATAGCAGATGTATTTCCTTCAGACTTTAAGGAATGGGAACCAGTCGAGTTCTTCTTAGGTAAGTTTACTGCCATTCATGAGGATTTAGCAAGGCAAATGCATGCTGAAGAGAAGTCCCCTATTTTGAAACAGAGAAATATCTATTGGTATGATGCCAAGTACATTACTCCATCTTCAATGCATTGCAACACCGCAACTTGAAGACATGGATTGCAGCATGGTGGATAGAAGAAGAGTACAATCATACAAGGAAAAGATTGCAAATGATGTGGGCAGTTTACATTTGGATCTAAATGGGTAAGGTTGTCTTGGTTTTTGCCTCTGCACATTTTTGCTTCTTGTTTTCAGAATATCCAGATGCATAGAACAAAAACCATGTGGTCATGCAAGTGCCTACATGAGAATTCCCTTGAGGAATTGCTTCTAGGGTGAATTGTGGAAGCAGGTAAGGTGAGCAAAAGGGTGACAGGTGTTTCAATGCCAATATGTATGTAACGACAATGTGGTTGTCAAGTACATCATCTCCTGCCAAATGTTATATTTAGCTTTCCAAGATAGGCACTAGAAGAAAACAGGTGGCAATTGGCTCCCCCTTGACTCTAACAATGATGATAATACATGGGTAAGTTCATGTATTGATTCTCATTTAGGAGATGTCAAGAATGTCACCGTCACGTCACAATGGACTCTCAGGGACATGTGGGAACACCTATTGGTCATGGAGGATGGCATGTCTGAGTCTTTCCATTTTACCTTAAATGGTGAAAACATAGGCAAGCATGTAGAGAAGCGCTTGCATAGTGCCACTTTTATCCCTCCTGCAATATTGAAGATGGTAAACAATGTGGGGTGGAACAATTGTGGATTTGGACATTTTCCAATTCATAGTGGTGCAATTTATTTTGATGTTTTAAATGGTTTTGTTTCATGTCAATATTAAGTTTTTCCCCCAAAAAAATATAATTCATTTTATTATTTATATTTAGAAAATTTGGGTATATATAGGTTATAAAGTTACTTTAGTTTCAAAGTTTTGCTATCACACCCATAGTTCTCCTAGCTCTACCAAACTACCATGGATTCTACTAGATCTGAAGCTTCCATGATTTCATCTCCCGTACTCCGTTAGTTGATAGAGAGGAGTTGTTATTTTTAGTCTTTGATAAGAGCATAGATGTCCTAGGCACCTAATTGGGAGCCTGAGATGATTTTGAAGACCTCGTCAACTATATGCAAGACCACATCGCGAGTTTTGCATATCAACTTGATGATTCTATAAAAGGATGGGTCCCAATTGATTATTTGAAGTAATTTTTCAATCAAGAACCCAGGTTTGTGAAGCATTTAGATCGATTTCGAGTCCAGATCAAACCCCAAGAGTTTAGAGAGGCAGACACTGATAACCTCCTAACATGTGGAGTCATCGGTAACATAGAAAATAGGTTCCTATCCTAGGAAATGAACTTTATTTTCCTAGGATAGGAAATGAACTTTATTTTCCATGACCAATAGGTGTTCCCACACGTCCCTGAGAGTCCATTGTGACGTGATGGTGACATTCTTGACATCTCCTAAATGAGAATCAATACATGAACTTACCCATGTAGTATCATCGTTGTTAGAGTCAAGGGGGAGCCAATTGCCACCTGTTTTCTTCCAGTGCCTATCTTGGAAAGCTAAATATAACATTTGGCAAGAGATGATGTACTTGACAACCACATTGTCGTTACATACATATTGGCATTGAAACACCTGTCACCCTTTTGCTCACCTTACCTGCTTCCAATATTCACCCTGGAAGCAATTCCTCAAGGGAATTCTCATGTAGGCACTTGCATGACCACATGGTTTTTGTTCTATGCATCTGGATATTCTAAAAACAAGAAGCAAAAATGTGCAGAGGCAAAAACCAAGACAACCTTACCCATTTAGATCCAAATGTAAACTGCCCACATCATTTGCAATCTTTTCCTTGTATGATTGTACTCTTCTTCTATCCACCATGCTGCAATCCATGTCTTCAAGTTGTGGTGTTGCAATGCATTGAAGATGGAGTAATGTACTTGGCATCATACCAATAGATATTTCTCTGTTTCAAAATAGGGGACTTCTCTTCAACATGCATTTGCCTTGCTAAATCCTCATGAATAGCAGTAAACTTACCTAAGAAGAACTCGACTGGTTCCCATTCCTTAAAGTCTGAAGGAAATACATCTACTATGCACAAGTGCTAGCTCAAAATACAATTTGAAATTGACTCATTACACTTAGAAATCTTACACAAATTGTAGACTTACAATGTGACAATATTGTCGATTGATTGCTTGATGAAGCAAGGTGCATGTCCTTCCCCATGTAGATGTGTTGCACCTTTTCAAGAAATCCTTTATTCCCAAGCTTGAACTTCATGATGCGGCCCTTCCATTCATGCAAAAGGTGCAAGGCACCCATTCACCAAGTGCATTTTTGCTCATGTGGGACACATAGGACGTGTATGGTCTCCTCACCATGCTTGTATAGAGGTCACAATAGGAAGAGTGGACCTAAAAGTGTAGCTTGGAGGGAGAGAGCAGCTCCACTACAAGGAGATAGAGGGAGAAGGGGGCCGGGTATAGAGGGTGCAACAACTGAAGGTGGAGAGCAGCTCCAAGTAGTGTTATAGTTAGGAATGGAGGGAGAAAGAGCAAAGGGGGATGCACAACTGCTGCAGGAGGTGTTGTAGTTAGGAATGGAGGGAGAAAGAGCAAGGGGAAATGAGCAGCCACTATAGGAGGTGCTGTAGCTAGGAGTGGAGGGAGAAAGAGTAGAGCGGGATGAGCAGAGCAGCTCTACTACTGCAGGAGGTGCTATAGCTGGGAATGGAGAGAGAAAGAGCAGTTGCTATAGGAGGTGCTAAAGAGGGGGAAAGATAGTGGAACAAAGTAGGAGGGACAGAGAAGCTACCAAATGAGTTCTCACATTTGAAAAATGGAGGGAAAATGGAGCTAGACTAGAGAAGAGGAGGGGGTGGACCTACAACAAACTGAAAGGGGGAAAAAATTCACCCAGAAGGGCCCATAACCTCCTAAATGAATTGTAGGATTGTATGAGGGAGGTGCAGATGGGAGGAGGGTCAAGCATGGGGGGGGGATGGTTTGAGTGGTCCCTAGTGTAAGAGGAGTAGCCAATAGGGCCTGTTTGTGGGTCTGCTCACTTTCCACCTCAACATGGCATTGCCCCACAAAAAGTAGTCCCATTGGTACACCTAAAATACCTCATTAGTCCCTTTGAAATCAGGAAACACTGTCCCCTACCCTCCACTATTCTTAAATTGAAACTCCACCCCTCCACCTTTATCCCTTCATTTAATCATGGCCTTGCCCTCTTCCTTTTTACCCCTCTTCTTTTCTCCACAACTTAATAATAGTAATTTCCCATTTTTGGCCTGCCTCAAGAAGGAAAAGTCTTAGTGATAATGTTTTCCTGAAAGGGAATTGCATTTATTGGTCCACATTTATCTTATTATTTCACTCCCTTGTATTCCATTGACTTCACATCCTTTTTCCCACTCACTATCGTCTGCCTCTATCTCGATCAATGCTACTCTCTCCTCATTCAACCCAATTAAATGCAGGCCTTCGATTTTCATCCTTGCTTAGGCTCGGTTCACACCACCATTGCTGACCATGGAAGAAGAAATTGTAGAGGACATGGGTAGTCGGGGTGTGATGGTTCACACTAGTTAGTGATTATACTCGGGAGGGTCACTCATAAATATGTAAGCGCAGCACATGGGTTCAATAGAAATTACTTTTAAAACCTTCCTTTTACACATTTTTTACATACAAAAGGGTACCATATAAACAGGGTATTCACAGATTGAATAGAAAAAAGTGTTTCCTGATTTCAAGGGGATTAATGAGGTATTTTAGGTGTACCAATGTTTTTTAGTCCTTTTTGTGGGGAATGCCATGTTGACTACTCATGTCCTCTACAATTTCTTCTTCCATGGCCGGGTGTAGTGGTGTGAACCGAGCCTAAGCAAGGATGAAAATCGAAGGCCTGCATTTAATTGGGTTAAATGAGGAGAGAGTAGCATTAATAAGGTAGAAGTCTCAAGTCTTGCAAAAGTCCCACTTTCAGGTAGTAAGTTGTGGTGGTTCATACTAGTTAGTGATTATCCTTGGGAGGGTCACTCATAAATATGTAAGCGGAGCACATGGGCTCAATAGAAATTATTTTTAAAACCTTCCTTTTACACATTTTTTACATACAAAAGGGTACCATGTAAACGGGGTATTCACAGATTGAATATAAAAAAGTGTGCATTTTATTCATGAAAAATTCATAAAAAAATATATTAGGGTATTTGGGAATTTTCAAATAGTTTGGGAATCCCAAATATGGTTAAGATTGGGCCACATGGTCAAATCTGAACCCATTACTTGAAAGTGGAATACACCTCCACACCATAATATTAGAGAATCCTCCCAAGTCCCACTTTCAAATAAGGGTTCAAGTTTTGGCCACATGGTCAAATATTAACCCCTTACCTGAAAGTGGGACTTGGGAGATTCCCAAATTCTCCAATATAGTGTTTAAATAAGGGACTTTTAAATTAAGCCTTGAAGGCACGCGATATAGACGATTTACATATAGCGAACCCCCTGAGTGATTATCACTTAAATAATAGCTTCCAATTTATAATAATTATGGATGTTTGTTCTAGTGGTAGAGAGAATATTTGAGGGTTAGGTGACAGAGATTTGAATCCCAATCGGTGCGCTTTGTGCAATTTTTTTTTTGGGTTACCCAACTCCATGGACAACATTCATGGGGTAGATGATTCTTCTTTCGTGAGATCTCTGGGCCTGGATTTCTCATTGGCTTCCTCATTTATTGAGGATAATTGGGATGGTGGCCTTAGGTGCCTTGTCCACTCTCTATATTCGACAAGGACTTTTGTCAAGGAGCGCCACAGGAGGAGCAACTAGAGCACTATATGTGTACAAAACTTCAACATGCAAAACATGAGCCACCACGAAGTAGGAGCTACTAAGGGGAACGAATATGTGCAGGCCATGAAAGGCATAGTGATCGGGCTCTACGAGACAATTGAAAGTATGCTCAATCTTCATGGCGGAAAGGTACAATGAGACGTTGAGGCAAGGATCGAATAAGTAGAAGCAATGGCTATGAACCTTGATTGCAGAATAACCAATCAGCCAATTTAGGATGCACAAGTTCAGCTCTTAGATCATTACAAACCTTGCCTCCATATTTCCCTCCTCCTCCTCGTTTGCAAGTTTTGATTATTGTCTTCCTTCTTAGTGCATGTGGAGTGCCTTGCATTTGATTTAGGACTACTTAATGTACATTCATATTTTTAAATGTTGGGGGACATCTTGATTCATAGACTTTCTTTTTAGTGTCATCATAGTAGCTGTTTTCTTAAAAAATTTGTCCCCCATAGACAACGGATAGAAATGGTCGAAATCTGGGTGCCATATCACATCTGTAATGGGAACGAATAGTGTAACATCTAATTCGAGAGCTGTAACCTCAAAAAAAGAACTCTAGGGGAATCTTTGAAAGATTTCCTCTTTTTCATGAGAATTTTACGTTTTTTTGAAAAAGATGGCCTTTTTGCGCGATGATTTTTGAAAAAATACATAAAAACCATGCTTTTATGAAATTTAGCTGACAAAGTTTTTTTGGAAAACGGGCATAAACACCTACACTTGGAATACCAAAATTGCAAAAAATACATTAATTTTTTAAAACCAATATAATAAGGGCCTATGCATCCAATGCACATAAAAGGACCATCGCTAACACATTTCAAAATCCTAAAAAGGTACAAATCACATTGTTGCACAAACATACATGCCACCAATCCTCTAAAGAACAATACTCATCCTCTAATCCTACAGCTTCAAATGCACTAGAGCCTAAGCTTTGTGCAGTAGAAGTTGAAGATCCTTCCTCCTCTAGGCTGTCCACTAGAACATTCTCCAAGTCAAAACCTGGGCAAGTTTAGCTGCCACCCTCTTTTTTGCATGGCATGTCTTGGCTTCCATTTGTTCACTGCATTCGATTAATGTCTTTGGAATTTTTTGGGATATTATGTATTGTGTCTCCTTTGGGAAATGCCCGGCTTGTGTTAATTGAAATGCATATACCAAAATATCTACCTCATCCAATTGTAGAGTATCAATTCTTGGACAATTCTTTGTTGCCCTCTTCCCTTTTTGGCCATGCTTCCTTGTTACCACCATCTCTCGGTTATATCGACTCGTGAAAGCATCCATGGACTTGGTGAAAAACTAATGCACCTCTATTGACTTGGTGTTTGAACCTTCCTTTTTGACTTTCACAACTTTAGCAATCCAAAAAGGAAATCCACTAGGATCATTTGTTGCTAACACAGCAACCATCATACCCACTGCTAAGTCCTCGATGCTACCACTCCACATTTCTTGAACCCTTTCCCTAGCTTTTTTGGACTTTCTTGCTCCAAGGTACATTTCTCTCTCCTCCCCAAGATAGTTCTTCTTTGAAGGTGCATGTAAATGCGCACTTGAAGAAGCATTCATACGCACATTTACAAAATATTGTTCAATGCATTGTGGCCAACTAAAATCTGACATATCTTGGGGGTCATTTAGTAGGTGATTGATAAGTATTTGGGATGCAAAGAATGGATTCCACCATGTTTACACCACATCTTCAAAATATGTTGCAGCATGCTAGATTGTTTCTCTAATCTCATCAATAGAACTTATAGGGTTTACATCTCTCCCCTCCTTCATGGCTCGTAGCATCTCCCTCACTGATTGTAAAGGTTGTAAAGGTGCCACATACAACTCACGCTTTAGAACACACTTCAAGAACTTCAATCCTTTGACTGGAACCCAAGTTAGTGATGTGGAATAGAACTTCCCCCACAACAACATCATGCCTTCTTGATCTTTCTTCATTCGAAATCGGTGTTGAAAGCTTAACTCGTTAAGCTTCTTAATACATCGATCAATTCGCTCGTTGTCATTAAATACAAAGCGTCTGAAATCTATTGTTTTTTCCATGTTTGCAATTATTGGTTTTGGCACATATGCATCCTGTAAAATGCGGATCATTGGATCCCCATCCCATGCTTCTTTCCTTCTGATCTTTACTGAGAACCGGCTAAACATATGATCAATATGGTCGTGTGTGTGACCCACCATAAGGAATCCTAATTTCACTTTCAGAAATATGCCTTTCTCCACAAGCATGCAAAGATATGCCAACATAACTTGATTCTTGTTCTCTCTTGATTGGACATACAACAATTTTGGAAGAGGTTGTGTAAGATTCCTCAATGCATCATTAAAAACTGAAATTGTGAGATTAGGATCATTTCTTACATTTGGTATCATCAGATAAACCTTGGGGATTAATTCACCATGGTAGATCATGCATCCAACCATGTGATATGTGATGAAGTTCTCCTCTTTCAAATCCTTGGGCAATTGTTTGAAGTGTGGAAGATTTGTCTTCTTTTGATCCATCCCATCAATGATGATGGTTATGTACTTATCAGGCTATTGGTAGCTCCTTACGATGCTTTGCTAACTTCTTCCTTTCTAGAGCTTGCATTTCTCAATGCATTTGCAACTTTGCAATTGCTTCTTCTGAAAATATAGAATATGATTAGATGTTGCAAGCAAATAATTTTTGTCAAAACGAAGAAAAATTTCACTGCATCATTACACACACCTCTCTCTTGTCCTTGAATTCTATTATGCAAGGCCTTCAAGTCTGCGCATCTGGCACACACACCAAAGCGACAAAGCTTTGGTATCTTCACATTGTTGAATTCATTCTTCCAAATCCTACAAAAATGCTGGTATGTCACATACTCATCACCTGCAGTAACCATGGCATCCTTGTACATGGAATGGATCTCACGCTTGGAGAAATTATCCGGTAAGTGCAGCTGGTCACTATTTGGAAGATCCTCGGCATGTTTTGCGTAAAGTCTTGCAACCACGAGCATACCATATTGCCATGTGGTCCAAGCACTCTCATTTAACTTGCTGCACAAATGTGGGGGTCTTTATAGAGGCGGGCATGTAATCTTTTTAGCCTTTTGTTGCCAAGACAATGTGCAAGTCTATATGCTTTGCGACAAACAATCCTTGAACCGAATGAATACTCAAACACAATTTTGTTCATATTGTTTTCCCTAGGTCTTACAGACCATGCTAAATAAAAATTTTGATCATCTCTATTCATTTCAACATAATTTTACTGTAACACACTTAATTTTGCAACCCCAAAAGTGACCAGGCACATTTTGCTACAACAAAGAGTATTGCAGGTCTCTTTCAAATGTGCGGTGTCTAGCATTATACGAGCTCTCCCTCTTGTGTAGCTAGACTACAGTCGTTGAGATCCATCTAGATTAGATGCCCCTTGTAAGAAATAATTTCTAACTCCAAAAATAAAACAAAGAGAGCCATTGAATGAACTTAGACATGGACCACATCTCTGATAACACTTGTTGACCTCTTGTGCTTGCTTCGACATCTATTATTTCATTCTCTTTAATGGGAATATCAGGTCCATGGATTTGATTACCTGGGCTTCTGTGTCAACCATCATGCTTAGGTGAAGGAGTAGGAGACACATCCAAGGTGGCAAAAGAGGTTCCACCACTAGTACAAGATACATCCAATGTAGCAAAGGAAGCACCTTTGGAACTATGAGAAGAAGGAATTGAGATAGACGTAGTATCAAATGAACCTCCCATGGAGAACTTTGGAAAGATTCAAAAGGGATGCCCCAAAAGTGTCATGCAACAAGGAAAGGTGAAAATTATATGCCTGACCATGAAAGTCAAGTTAGGTTTAGGGTTTTGAGCATAGAGAAATTTCTAAAAATAGAAACTTTTCTCTATAAACATGAGATTCCCACATTTGTTTCTTATTATTTCCAAATATGCCCAAGAGTTCAAAGAATCACCAGGTATGTGCAATTTTCTTATGCTTTAGTGTTTTTTATTTTAAATTCGGTCGTGAAATTAAAATTTACAGCGTGCTTCAATATAATTCACCATATTTTGAAAATGGGGTTGGTGTGCTTGAATATGATTTAAAGTACTTTATGTTTGATTTTTTGAAAACACATTGCTTTGATTGCTAGCCTATCCTATTTACTAAAAATAGCAAGAAACATTTCTAAAAATAAATTACTCTATATTCTACCCCAATCCCTTCTTGTTAGTTACTCTAACCTCTCCATCTCTCCCTCTACGTGTCCATCCCTCTCAGCTGTCCAGCTTTAACAGGTAAGCTCTTCATCTCCTCATGCAGTTGTGTTTAATTTTTTTTGGACTGAAGGGAGCTTCTTCTTCCCCGCCATCTTCTTCTTCCCCTAGCTCCCTCACTAATTCGCCCTTCGATTCTTTCCCGCCATCTTCTTATTCCCCTATCTCCTTCTTCCTCGCCCTTTGATTCACCATCTTCTTCCTCGCCCAAGCTCCCCACACCTTAAGCGCATGCCCGTTAGCCCGATCAATGATATCATCGATAGGACATGCACCCCGTCGATGATATCATCGATGGGCATTAGCCGAGGGAGAGGAGAGGGAGAGAGGTAGAGAAGGAGGGAGAGAGTTAGGGAGAGGGGGGAGAGAGAGAGAGAGAGAGAGAGAGAGAGAGATAGGGAGAAAGAGAAAGAGAGGGAGAGAGAGAGAGAGAGCGCAAGAGAAAAATACTGAGAGGGGAGAGAGAGAGAGATAGCGAGAAATAGGGATAAAGAGAAAGAGAGGGAGAGAGAGATCGAGAGATAGTGAGAGGGGAGAGAGAGAGAGAGGGTGTGAGGGAGCGAGAGAGATTGAGAGAGAGATGGAGAGGGAGGGAGAGAGAGAGAGGGAGGGACGGAGGGAGAGAGAGAGAGAGAGAGAGAGAAAGAGAGAGGGAGAGAGGGAGAGAGGGAGAGGATTTATCGGTAAATTTTGTTTATTTTTTGGTTGATTTGTATTGAAAAGTAGAATTTTCTCTTTGAATTATGCAGTTGTTTTTTAGTGTTTTTTAATTAAATTTAAGAGAGAGAGGCATTTTGGCCATAATTTTGTTGTTTTTGTATTGTAGTGTTGTTGCTTTTCATGCTTTTTTGTTTTTTATTCTCTAATCCAAAATCCATCAAGCTAGTTGTACTAGCTTTTGTTTTTTTCAACTTGAGATATTCTCTCCATGATATCATAATATTTTGACATTGTTTATGTCTTTTGTAGATATCATGTCGAACAAACAAACTTTCAAAGAAATCCATGTCTTTGGAAAGCCCACATCGAAGGATGCTTCCACTAGGATCCAAAAGATAAGGGTGGAAAAGAAGGGCACCAAGGAACCAAAGAAAAGTGCCAAGGATCCAAGTCTTGAGGTGCAACAGCTTGAACAAATTTATGATGTTCCTGCTCCGTTTGATGAAGGTTCATTGCAAATTCAAAAATTATGGGACATAGTGGAAGTACACAATAACATTGATTCAAAATGGACCATCAAAGTTGACACTCATACAGAAGAGATGACTCTATTGCTTCCAAAGACACTTCCCACTGGAAGATTAGTTTTAAAGCCAATAATAAAGATTAAAGATATCGCAAGAAGTGAGTCCAACAAGGAATGTGTTGAAATGCTTGGGATTGATAACAATAAGAAACCTATTGAAATTTGTATTGTTATGGAAGAAAAGTTCTCTTTGAAAGTTGTTACTCTACCCGCTATAGCGGAACAATTAAAACAAATCAAAGAGGAAGGGAAGGTTAGTTACTATCCATAAGTATTTTCTAATCTTCTTTATTTATGTAATTTCTTTTGAATACTATGAGAGATTCAATTTTGTTTTTTGTGTCCAAGATCTTATTTATCACTTGACAAATCAAATTGTGGAGGTTGATGAAATAATCGAGGAGATGGAGGTATCAACTTCCAATAGTGATTATGAGGAGCATACAGAGGAGGGTTATGAAGAAGATACTGCAACATCACCAATCAAACCAAGAGGTTCTTCAAAGTCAAAAGGAAAGGGATCTTCTCGTGTTGAAGCTGAAAAATTTGGGTCTAATACACAAGGATTAAGAACTCCCACGGGTTCACATGGATTGAGAGCAACTTCTCTTTCAGGCCATCATGGATTGAGTGCACCCCCAAGTGGGCATGGTTTGAGCGCCCCCCCAAGTGGGCATGGTTTGAGTGCACCGCTCGCAAAAAAATGATGTCTATTGGCTGCAAGTGCATTTCCTCTTGAGTCTTATGAGGATGTTGTCAAGGAGACTCCATCTATTGCACAAGGGAAAAAACGGAGTAAACCGGGATCAAAGGCTCTAAGGAGAGTACATCCATTGGATATCATTGAAATCCCAACCAGTGGTGAGCTGCACGTACCAGGAGCTGACATTGGAGATGGCACCTCAGATACACAACAAAATAGAGTCCAAGCAATGGTACAACGAGATAACCTTTTGGATCGACAGACTTTCTTCTTGCACATTGATCATGTTATTAGACCTCCTATTGATCCTAGGACTGGCCTTCGGCTATTTGAGGTGCAAAAAATACATCCTTTCCATATTGAGAATTTGAAGTCACGAATGAAGGACAATCTGCATGCACAAGTTGTGAACTACATTGTGCTCGTGGATCCAAAAGATTGTCTAGATAGGGCATCTTTTGATTGTCGGAAAGAAAATGATTATAACTACTTTGTTCTTAGAGGCTCCCATTTAGCAGAGGCAAAAAGGCAGTTGAATATTGAGTTTCCACGCCAGATTGGAATGGTGTTTGGGAGGAGTAACCAGAGAGCAGCATGATGGAGAGCTTGGCTCCATATTTCAATGTATTCAAAAGCATGGTATGTCAAATTTGGTATACATATTCTAATGGAATTTTTTCTTTCGAATTGTAGATTTGAATGTTTAAAATATTGAACTATTATTTTGACAACAACCTTCATAAAAGAGGCAAGAAGGGATCTAAGAGTAGTATGATGCTTGCAAGCTTAAAGCAATTGATTGACCGTGTTGCAAAAGAAAAAGAGCGTCAAACTCGACAACAATCTATCACTCTTAGTGATGACATGTTAGAGTTTAACAGGGGGGAAAACCATCCACCAAACTTTTATCGTGTGCTTAACGGAGATTGCAATGAATTGTCAAAGATAGTTCCAAAGAATGAGCACACGTTGGTCGTTGCAGACATACCATACGGATTTCATATTCCCAGATCCTCCTTTGATGAGGTCCCTTACAAAGGAAAGGAACTAATGAGTCTTCTTGACCAGTTCATGTCAATTACATTGGCAACGCTTTGGCGTGTCGTAATTTTTCATTCAGACTTGCAGTCTTGGGCAGTGATGAGTGTCATCAATGATAAATGTGCTAGACGTGACCACCTTTATTGGTGAGTGCAGCAATGAAATGTAAAGATTTTTTGGGGTCAATTATTATTATTATAATTGTATTTTCTTTTGATAAATTTAAAACTTATTGTTATTACATGTCATAGGATGAAACCCAATGTGAGACAAATGAAAGGACATCGATTCACATCTGCTATAGAAAACATTTCAGTTGGGTATTGGTCTGTGGATGGAAAAAAAAATATTAGTCACATCAATTTTCCCTCATCTGCTTCATTTACTCCTGATCATTTCATTATTCCAGTTGTGACGAAGAAGCTCATGCATGTGACCATGGATAAGAATGTGGAGATAGTAAATCCTTATAAAAAACCACAACTCCTAATTAATCAGATCATAGATCTATTTTCAAATGAGCATGAGCGGGTACTCGATCTATTTGCTGGTTCAGGCACAGTCACAACATGTGCCTTAAAAAAGGGTCGAAATGTAATTGCAATTGAAAAAGATCCTATTCAATGTGATTACATAAAGAAGAGAGTGAATGCTATTCATCACTTGCCTGATGAGCATCAGGAGCTTGGTTTGAAAGGTGGGAAGTTCAATGTAGATTTGGGAGAGATTTGGTGGTAGCCTCGTCACGGGAACCCCAACCTCTTGAGATATTGAAACCCAGTTTAACGGAGGTAGGCGAGCTAGCTGATACATGGGAGAAGGAGGTTGTGAAAGAGAAAGTGATTGAGAAACCCATACAGGAATCCCACACTAGGGAGGGTGATGAAGATGAGGTAGATGACACATATGGGAGAATTGAGTAGACTCTAAGGAATCTTAAAATGGGTACCAATGTTACATACCTAAATTAGATGTTACACTTTTAACGTATAAAATTCACGATCAATCGAATTTTGAGCTTCTCAAGGGCTTCCACGACGAGTCATGGCAAAGTCAAGTTCTTAAGTGAGAAACAAAAGAGTCCTGCGAGTGCATTTTGGTTGATTTTTGTGGCCGTGTTTTGTTCGTTTTGTAGATTCATACGATCCATCGTTCCAGTATGAATCCTTGTTGCCACTAAAGTGGGTTGCTCCCTTCCATTCAGCTCCCAACTTGCTGCAACTCCTTATATTCATGTCTCTACATGATATAAGACTTACCTCACCTCTAGTAGCAAGTATTTGTTGATTTTTGTTAACCTACCTCACCTTCTTCGATTCATCATTTCATCATGTCAACCTCATCCTCCCCTCCCCATCTCGTCTTTGCTAGACGATGGTCTGGTTTTGTTTCGGCCCTCTGGCTGCTGCAACTCTCCAGTGTGCGAATGGCTTCCCCAATTACTCGACTGCCCTCAAGGAGATCCTTGGCCTCGACCAAACGCAGTTTGATCACCTCACTATTGCCAAAGATCTGGGCTGCTCTAGTGAAATTGTGGCCGCCTGCATCTTGAGAAATTACTTGCCTGCTCGGACCTTCTCATCATCAAAGCTACCATTTCCATCTTGGGGAATGGAGCACAGTGGCTTTGCCGGATCATCAGTCCCTTGCCTTATTGGATGGTATTTGGACTTCTCTCTTTTTGATGCCACTGAAACTTATATCCTTCGTTATCTTCCATATTCATTGTCAATAAACTCCAATTTTTGTGGCCTCTGGGCACCGAAACTGAGGAGGATGAAAAAGAAGAGAAATTGAGTGCCCTCTTTGTTTTCAATTTGATCTCTTCAACCATGGCCTTTTATATCCTGGTCATCAGCATCTTCCCTCCGAATAGTAGTGTTCTTGAGAACATTGCTCTAGGCCTCCTGCTCTTTGTTGTTGCCTCCCCTAGCTTTGTTCCTATCTTTCTCTTTTGTAGAATCAAAATGGCACCAAGCCTTCTTGCAGGACAAGAGATTGATGGTGAAAGCATTATCAAGTCGGATTCTCATGCAGTGAATGCATAATCAATGGAGGAGTCCTGGGCTAGGTGCAAGACCAAAATCAATCTTGCGACTTTGCTGGAGCCTTCCTATTTGAAGGACACCAAAGTCGATCTTGCACCTAGCAGATCAGGATACAGATGTCTGGAACCTCTTCCAGAGCTCAACAAAGACCGCTGCAGGCTCTTGCTATTCAGGAGTTGAGAATTTTATGTTCTTTACATTGCATTATTCTGTGGCACCGCCATGATCTTCAGCAACAATATGAGTTAAATCGGCCAATCATTTGGCATCTCGAGTTTTCTGTTTATATGAACAAACTTGCAAAAATTAAACTGACTCCATAGTGCCATAGCCTTTTGATTAAGGTCCTTCAAATGAGGACTTCTTGTCTTGTAATGCCCTTGCATTTGCTTTATGATAAGCGGAGAATCTCCTCTTACTTCCAATTCTTTAACTTGACTTTGAAGACAACCCTCGAAACCAAGAATCAAAGCATTATACTCAGCTGCATTTTTAGCTGTGATACCTAGAAGCTCTTGTCCTCTTGCCCACACCTCTTGACCTTCAAAATTCATCAAGACTATCCCCCCGGCTCCTTGTTGGTGTGAAGGACTAAAGGCCCCATCAAAATATAAGACAAAAGCTATTGGTGATGTCTCCCTTTCATCATTAATGTCCTCCTTAGATTTCCTTTCTTCTCTTAGATCCTGCCGTCCTGTGAGCAAATCCGCCATAGTAGACCTAGTGGTATTTTTAGTGACAAAAGAGAAAGAGAACTCTTGAAGCTCTGACAACCATTTTGCGAATCTCCCCCCAGGATTAGGCTTGCGAACTAGATATGCTAATACAGACTGAGAGGTAAGGAAGAAAATGGCCGAGGTAATAAATAGGAGTGAAACTTTCTGATTGAAAACACCAAAGAGAGAGGGCTTGCTACTCCATTTCTTCATACCTTGTTTCCACCTCTCTATGCTGTCGGCTGGCATAATAGATGGGTTGCATTCTACTTGCCTCTCCTTTTTGTAGCAATATAGCACCAACTGAATGCAAAGATACACTTGGATTTACATAAAAGTCTTGAGACCAATCAGGGGCTTCAATATTGGGCCCTTAGTCATGGCCTCCTTAAGTTGTTGAAAAGACTCTTGTTGCTCCACACCCCATTGGAAAGAAACTCCTTTTCTTGTCAACAAGCTCATGGGATGCACTATCTCTATGAAATCATCACAAAAGCGTTGATAATACTTGCTTTTTCCTAGAATTCTGCAAACATGAGTGACACTCTCAAGACTTGGCAATGCCATGATTGGTTGAACCTTGTCAAGATCCATTTTTAGGCCTTCTTCAAACACAATATGCCCCAACAAGACTACTTTTGTTTGAGCCAAATGACACCTGCTAGGATTTAGACACCCTTTTGCTTCATCAATCCTAGCTAAGGCCATCTTTAACTTCTCCATGTGATCTATGCATCGAGAATAAATGCAAAAATCATCCAAAAATACCCTTATGAACTTTCTCAAGTAAGGCTCGACCACTTTACTCATGAACCTTTGAAATGTAGCTGGTGCATTGGTCAACCCAAAAGGCATCACTCTGTAAGCAAAAACTCCCCAAGGTGTGACAAGTGATACATTTTCTTTTGATCTTTCTCCCAAATATGAATTTGAAAGTACCTAGAATACCCATCACATACAGAATACATCTCATGCCCTACTACTTGGTCTAGTATTTCATCTTGGAATGGCAAAGGAAAATGATCCCTCTTAGTGCATACAAATCAAAGGACGAAAGTCCACACAAATCTGCCACTTATTTCCTTTCTTTGCTGTGACAACTACAGGAGATATCCATTTTGAATCATCAATAGGAAAGATGAATCCCACGTCAAGTAGTTGTGTTACCTCTTTCTTTAGTGCCTCAGCTTGGATCACCCCCAATTGCCTTAAGCATTGCACAACTGGGTTGCTTTTTGGCTTCAACTCAATCTTGTGCTCCACAAGAGAGACTGGTCGAACCTGTGAATAGCTTGCAAAGAGACATGGAAAATCATCTAACATATCCAAGTATTGGAGCTTCTCACTACCTAATAGAGAATCACCAAGAAGCTCTTCATTGCGTTGGCGTCATTTAGTGTGCTCCACATCCTCCACATGAAGTGTCTCTACTGGATCTTCTTGCACCACCACCTTGTTCCTTCTTGACTCATCCCAATCAGCACCAAGACAAAGACCAAAGGCCACTCCTTCCACCTCACCCTCTGAGATGGACTCCTCGGAGCTACACCCTATCTCTTCTTCTTCTTCAATTAAGTCAGAGCTTGAACTCTCTAATGTTGAAGACTCCTCCCCACTTTTGAATAGCCTTTGCCTTGTGTAGCCAAGGCCTTCCCAAAATCAATGGATAGGCACGTGCATCTAGCTTGGTAGCGATCACCTAAAAGTAGTCGGCACAAAAATTCCACATACATCCACTTCTAGATTCTTCACAACTCCCAAGGTCTTTACCTAGTGTTGTCAGCCACTCGGGGGGGTCACTCATCATATGTAATCCTATCACGTGAGTTCCACAGAAGGATATTTTTTATTTCTAAAATTTACAGAAATAAATATACATAAGGGACTATTTAAAATAGCTTTGGAAAAAATTTACAGATTTGTATAGAAAAGGGGTACATTTTATTAATAAAAAATTTATGGATAAGGGATTTTAGAAATAGGGCTTGAACGCACATGATATAGAGGGTTTATACATAGTGATCCCCTCGAGGTTAGCCAATTTGATGTGATAAGGAGAGGTAGTACTAGAGTATTTTAAATCAGCATCTATCATGGTTTTCTCACTCATGACATTAATCGATGCACCTCCATCAATGTAAACAAATTTAGAAATCACTTGACCATCAATGATCACATCAACCATAGGTACATCATCACCAACATTTATATCTACATTTTTAACAACAAGAATGACACTTTTCTTCTTTTTCTTCTTTGACACTCTTATGCTCGCGAGCTTTCCCCATTCCTTCCATAGTTTTGGAGATAAAGCAAGTAATCGACCAAAGGTGATATGAGCTTCCTTTTCTTTAAGGTCGGACAACAAGTCAGCTTCCAATGCCTTGTTCTAAAGGAAAGTCTGACTGGCTAATTCTCCTTCTAGATGCCTTCTTTTTCTTACTATGGTGTTCCTCTTCTTGATGTTCCTCATCTACTTCTTCCTTGCTCTCTTCTTCTTCTTTTGCTTTACCATGCCCCTGTTTAGCCATCATTACCTCTCTTTCCTCATCCCCTGAAGAAGCTTCTAACAATTCTCAATCTAGGACACTGAGGGCGATAGTGACCTTTTTCATTACATTCATAGCATGTGACCCCACTCTTATCTCGAGGCACCCTTTGGTGCTCTAGGTTGTCATGCATTAACCAAATGCAATTTCAAATCAGCAAACTCTGCCATCAATTGGGAAATATTATGATCTAACTCAGAGGACTTTGGTACCTGAGGAGTGCCCATTACCTCCACCTTAGAAGTTGATGCTGTTGAAGACACAAAAGAGGATTCGATTTTTAGAGAAGCTTCTTTCTTGGTCGCAATGCGAAGTGCCTCCACATATGTTGTTGGATCTTTATTCATTACTTTTGAGCGAAGATGATGCTCCAAAGAGATAACAAATTTTCTCATCTTTAAGTGCTCCATCCCTATGAGACTTTGAGGGGATGTAGATGCCATAGCTTGCAAAGCTGCCCTTTCATACTTTGTCCATAAAGTTTCATATCGGATTGCCAACACAGAGACCATCTCACCCTCTCCTTGATAGAACCGGTTCAACTACAACATCAAAGCATTTGGCGACTCTACTGTCCCAAATCTCTGCTTCATTGCAGCCACCACTTGGTCCCAATCCTTCTTAGTAGAGTCCGGCAAGGCCTCATGCCAACTCAAGGCTACACCTTCAAGAAAATCAGGCAAAATCTCCACATGATCCTTCATAGACCATCCAAAATGCTGGCATCCTCAAACTAAATCCTGAAGATAAGACTCCAGGTCTTCCCCTTGGGTCCCTTGAAACACTGGAATCTTCAGCATGATGAAACACAAAAAGGAAACACCAAGATTCAAATAATATACCAAACAAGATCCCATAGAGCCTTAGTATACCAAGACCAACTTATTATGCATAACCACTTGTTGGAAACCCTCCACAATGTGATCCTCAACAAAATCTTAAAAAATAAGTGACCAATTAGCACCATGAAAACATTGTGTATACATGCATTCAAGAATCACCCTTGCATTGAGAATCACCACTCCATTGTTATAGTCAAAGCCTACCCAAAGACTCAACTCTTCTTCACACCAAGTTGCCAGTGCATGAAAAAAACCCAATCTGCCATTGTGCCTATTGATGGCATTCTCAATTCACCAACATATTCAAGAGTGCAAACATTAAGGATATGATCATGATGACCGTGCGAATAGCTTGAGCATCACCTTCACAATCTTCTAGTTCTTTTAAATGGGTTGCAATCTCTTCTAACAGAGTTCTTCTAGGCATCTTCTTTATCACATCAAAAAACACATGCCTATACTAGGCATAAAATGCAATCAAGTACACTTGAGACTGTTTAGTAAGGTGGGATGAATCCAATACCAAACGTACCCGATGTCTCCACCAAAAAGATGTGACATGCAGTTGGGGGTAATAAACTTCACGCACCTCTTTACTTCCTGTTGCTTTCGAACTGAGTGACAAAGATATTTATCATTGAGAAAGGGATATTAAAAAGAAGCTTTTATGCCAAGATACCACACCATACTTTCCTCCCTTAGATGAGAATGAAGGTGGTAACATCCCAAGTGATGTTGTACTCAAGCATAAGGAGAAGGAAAGGATCAGTAGAGGCCATAATCTCAATAGAGACATGATACCAAATATTCAAACACAAATAGATATGCGCCTTGAGATGGGCTTCGCGCTGATATACATTTCGTAAGAAACAAAGAAGTGGCCAGAAAGCTATGGGTAGTTTACTAGATGGGGTAAAAACTGTCATAAAAACAGACTGTCAAACATAGAGACTCATAACTTTTTGCTATAGTATCTGATTCAAGGTCTAATAACATAGAGACATGCGTCTTAAAGAGAGCTTCGTGTTGATATAAGTTTCATAAGAAACAAAGAAGCGACTAGAAAGTGATGGGCAGTTTACTAGACGGGGGTTAAACACTATCATGAAAATAGACTGTAAATGACAGAGACTCATAACTTTTTACAATAGTATTTAATTCAAGGTATAATCATATAGAAACATGCATTGAAGAGAGCTTCACATTGATATAAGTTTCATTAAAATCAGACTATTGAGCAAAAATTTATGAGTCAAACACTAACAGGGGGTCAACCTGTCATAAAAACTACCCTCCACCCATGCTAATTTCGCCTGAGCAAGATGCTCCCTCAAGACTCCACCTTCATCAATGATCCACCACTCATAGATTTTGCCTAGAAGAGAGTAAGTAGCTCCCTTGGTGGCTCAAGAAATGGATGGACCATGTGTGTGCAATAAGCAGCTGAATAGAAAGGACACTTAAGGCTTTAAAAGGAAGAAAAGGGAAGAGAGACTAAAGAGAGGGAATACGAAGTGATCTTCATTGTCAATAGAGTGAGACTCCACTCCTATGTGACTCAAAATACTACAAACACAAGGGAGAAGAAGAGGTTTCATACCTACAAGAGGGAGCAAAAGCTCCAAGTCTACTCATAGAGAGAGAATGAACTAGAGAGAGATGGACTCAAGAGTCTACATAAGAGATTATCTACAAGAGGGAGAGAAGGCTCATGGAAGAGGCTTGAGGCTTCACCCTAGTGATGAACTTCTCTATCGTTTCAGACTCAGACAGTTTCTCGTTCGTGAGTTGAGTCTCCAGATTCTGAATCTGCGTCTGATTTGTGGTCTCATACTGATATTTCAACACCGTCCATGCCTCCTCCACTGTGGTGACATGTTGAATTAACGCCATGATAGAATCACTTACATTGTAGACAATAGAACACAACGCATCTACATTTCTTCTTGTCCACGTGAGAATCTCATCCACAGTTGGTACTATCTTTTGTGCTGCATTGGCTGGATTCGGTCTCGAAACCGGCTTCAGGTCCACCCCAGTAGCAGTATCCCAAAGCTCGTATGCGCTTAGGATGATCTTCATCTTGAACTTCCAGAGTGGATAGTTAGTGCCGTCCAACTTTCCGCTTTCTCCGAACGGTGGGATTCGCAGTCTTACAGGCTGGGCCATCTCTCACAATCTGCTCGTAAATAGAAACACACTACCAGATCTTCTTGCTAGAGCCCAAGCTTTGATACCATGTAAGAAAACAATACAACGTCTGTGCTCAACAGATAACAGGATATCGTATGCGAGAGAAAAGAAGATAGTATGGAGAATCAAAATTTTGATTACTGTAAAACTGATACAATAGATGGTGTTGCCTCCCTGCCGTGTGCTCCTGTGAGAGAAGCTTCGATGGCATACTAGAAATAGTAGAGGACAGAGGCTAGATGCTAAGAAATTAGGGTTTCTATAGCCAGTGATGATAATGGGCTTCACGGGCTTGCTCTTATATAGCCACCAGTCGTATTTTGTTAAGCTCAATTGGGAGACAGACCCAGTCCACCCAAACCGACCGACTGGAGGTCGGTCTCAAAATAGGCCATCGACCACATGATAGAACCGTGGCGTAGAATAGAACCGACCACAGCCATCTGGGATCATCTGAGGCTCCGAATGGGCCCCGCAGCCCGAGAGTGGACTGCCCTGGGAAATGCTCCATCTATCCTTAGTGCGGTCAGTCATGGGATGCCTCCCCACACTTACATGTAGCCCAGTTGGCAGTGTGCCAACTCTATCTGAAGCCGTCTAGCCATCAGGCCACACATGGCCCCCATCTGGTGTCCAAACCAGGATCTACCGGATAACCGAGCTACTCAAATGCCTTCTCCTCATATGGGGGTCTTACAAGTAGAGTTAGCTCGTTCCCGCATAGTTACATGAGAGTGGAGCATTGATATCTAATAGGTCTTTTAGGAATGACTTGATTGAATCTTTGGTGCACATATTGAAAATAAATCATGTCATATCAACTCCATATTATCCCCAATGCAATGGTCTTGTGGAAAAAACTAATGGTTTGCTTTGTGGGCCCTTGTCTAAGCTAGTAGACACCATGAAAAAATAGTGGGATGTGCATATACCAGAGGTTTTGTGGGCTTATAGAACCACTCATAAGCTCTCCCTTGGTTTCACACCTTTTCAACTAGTTTATGGAGTGGAGGCCATCTTGCCAATAGAATTGGAAGTCTCAAGCCTTTGCACGTCTTTTTCTCGATTGTGCAATAAAGAAGAAACACATGCCCAACGTCTAGTATAGCTGGAGACCTTGGATGAGAAGCGACTTCAAGCACTTTAACATTTGGAGGCAGCACAACAACATCGCAAAGCAAGGTATGATGCTCTACCAAGAAAAAGAAGAAGACAGAACTTAAAGAAGGAAGCTTAGTCATGAAGTTTGACGGTCATGTGAAGAAGCGGCTAGACAAGAAACTCCTTCGATGCTGGGAAGGTCCCTTCAGGGTGAAGAAAAAGTTCAAAAATAACACTTATCTTTCGGAAGATGCAAATGGTCAAGAGGTCCCTGGACATGCCAATGAGTACCAGTTAAAAGTGTTTTATCTGCGGATACCATGGCCAGCAGACCCCCATGCCAAGCATGGGGATCTACTAGGGGGGGAAAGATGTGACAACAAAAAATGATATTTTGTTTTGAAACCTGTGGGACGATATGTAGGGCCCGCAAGGTGACAAAAGATAGCCACAAAGACAAAGAACCGAGAAGCGTGATGGAGAAGTTGGTGGCAGGAGACGGCTCTTTGTGGCTACTCTTGTTGCGGCTTGTCAATCTTTTGATGTCGACTACTTTATTTCATGTAATCATTAATGTGGATTTGACACTAATTAGAATAATTAGTGAAAATTATTGCAAAGGTGATTATGAGTGGAGTGCATCATTTTAAATGCCATGGGTATGAATTATAAATACCTTGGTATAAGGATAGAATGGTTTCGGAAATATATTATTTGCTTTGTAATTGGGAAATAGAAATGAGTCATATATTTAGAGTGGGCCAAAAGCCTACATGGACTCAATAATGTAATAAAATAATAGGGAGTGCACATGGAAAGCATGTGGAGGGCATGTGGAAAAGTGTGGAGGAGTGTGGAGTCAAAAGGGATCCTTCTAGAATTCTTATGTTGAATGTGGAGGATGTTGACATGTGGAAAAGAGGAGGGTCCTCTTGGGCTCCATGTGGGAGGACTATTGCTTTTTCTACTCAAAAGAATAAAGAAGCATCTTGTGATGGGACACTTGTCAAAATCCTCCCAAAAGGACAATTGATGGTGAACCATGCCCTTATGTCATGACGAGGTGAAAGAATCTACTGCCAGCAAATGTAACAGGGTGAAGCAAGGTGAGAATTGCACTATAAAAGAAGCTCTTCCCCTCTCTCTCAAGCATTTCATTTTCTCCTTGTAGCCTTGCCGTTGCCTTGTATCTAGCTCCTTCTATGCCTCTCCTTTCCCTTGAGCCTTAGCCCCTCTCTTCTTTGTAGTTCTCTCCCATTGGGAAGCTTTCCTAGCTTCCAAAACCAAGATCTTCCCTTCTTTTCCCATTTTCTCATATTTTTTCCCTCTTTGCTCGGGAGCTTCGTTTGTGCTCGAGCATGTATGGCTTGTTTTGGGATCTGTTCTGAGGGGATTCTCTACCCTTTAGGGCAACCTCATTCCAATATGTATTGTGCAAGCAACCCCTTCAGTAAGAGAAATCGTTGCCTTTTCCTATTGCTCAAGTCGCTCATGGACTGTTTTGGTACCCGATCGTAAAACGGCCATAACTTTTTGTTCTTTATTCCGTTTGGTCAAAACCTATATAAAAATCTTATCATCACTCAAGATAGACCATGAATTCAGTCAAGAGCAGGGAGGGCACAAGTAGGATGAAATGGATTCTAGTTTGGTTCCGAAATAAAGAGGACACAAGCAGGATGAGAGAGCTCCTAGTTTTCTCAGAAGTAGCCTAGACAAGGAGCCCCACATCAAGGGTCAACACGCAAACTCTTTGAATTAGAAATAGAAGCAGATGCTGTGTTTGAACTAAAAAATGAAGAAGCAACACAACCATTGTGGCCTAAAGAAATACAAAAGATAGAGGAACAGTTAGGATGAGCCACGGCCACATTGGTGCAACCTTTTAAGGAAAAGAAAGACACAAAATAGAAAAGATTAATACTACAAGGGCCACAGTTCCAAAGGCTACTTTCACCAAAAGATGGCATTCCTCCATTTAGAAAGTATAGGTAAAAGTTAAAGAGGACAGAATTCCAAAAGCTACTTTGAAAAAAAGGCAACATTCCTCTACTAAAAAACTTGAGGTACAAGATAAAGAGGAGGACAGAGAAAATATAGAGGAAGAAGAGTCAGATCAAGAGGTTGACGAAGATCAAGTTAATAAAGAATCTCAATCTGTGTCTCAATGAGATGATCACAAAAGATGATGTCAGATATATATGGGGACAAAAGCCATGAGTAAGTTGTGGCAGTTTGCCATGCATACGAGAAGGGTGAGGTTACTTATGAAGGTCCTTTGTTACTATCACAAAAGTCAAAGGTTGAGAAAAAAGAGGTAATAGCAAGAATGTGGAGGCATGTAAAGTATTTTCCGGATAGCTATGTAACAATGGCAACGGAGAAACTCCTAGAAAAAGAATGATTTTTTTATAGGAAGCACAAATATCATTGCATGGAGGAGTGCATCAACATACAGGTAAAACGTGATGCAATGGATAGTGTGATTAGATATTTGCTCACAAAAAAAGATATCCCTACTAGTCAATGCAATATTAGCCATAATATTGTGAAGCATATAGCCACTTTATCCACAGCTAAGGAAAAGGCATGGGCACATAAGTGGAGGAAGAATCAAAACACTTATTTCATTAATTTTGGACTCATATGTCTACTTTTGGACTATTCCTTAAAATCTTTCCCAAATGAAAAGTTTACTTTATGAAAATGTCATTCGAGAATCAAAACTTTACTTTCTGGCACTATCATTTCCACATAATACATTTCAAAATATCTCTCTACAATGTTGTACTAATAATGCAAAAACTACTATTAAATCCTAAATTTGTATTTCTTGTTTATAAGAATCGTATTCTTAATAATGCAACAACTACTATTAAATCCTAAATTTGTATTTCTTGTTTATAAGAATCGTATTCTTAAATTAAAAAATTTCGAGTTATTAGTTTAAATCCATGAAAAACCATGCTATTGAGGATTCACAACATTTTAAAAACGTATACATAAGAGACTTGCAAGACTCTTTTTACTTTGAATACAGAAAACTATAACACTCTTGAATATTCAAGAAATTAAAAGGTTTATATAGACATGAGACATGATGGAAGCCTCTTTTGTACTCCAAAAAATAGCAATAGCTATGCTTGCAATTTTACATTATCATATCATAAGTTTTACAACAAATATTGCTCTGGATGAGTCTTTGTACAAAGGATCTTCTGTGGCCTTTTCAATAATTTAAGTTTTCCTTTACAGTGAGTTTAGTACAAATGGGCGATCCAAACATTTGCTTGTTTGAATGTCCTTTTCTATCATCACAGAAATGAGCGATCCAAACATTTGCTTGTTCAAAATGTCCTTTCTGTCATCACTTGTCACTTGGGTGCCATCTTCATTCACTCTCATCTGACTACCACCACCACCTTCACTCTTTCTCGATATTTGAATGGTGTTATCATGGGCATTCTTCATTTGCGCTATCTCCTTCTCCCATGTGCTTCTTTGTTTTCTTTGACCTTGATTTCCAGGATACAATGACTGTCTTTGTGGAAAGTCTTGAAATTGCATCATGGTTTGGGACCCATTCCTTTTTCAGACAACTACTATACAATGTATTGTTATCTTGGTTCTCCTTCCTACCCCTTGGCTCATACCATACCACTGTAAATGTTGTAGCACTCCCCCGGTCATCCATGCTCATGTCAACTACTTTCGCAACCCAAAACTTCACATTCTCATGTTCATCATCCAATGGTCGAACTGCAATAAAACAATGGATGTCAATGTCTATTTGTGGCATAAACTCTCTCTTCTTGGGTCCACAATATGGATGTGGGAGCAGTGATTCAAGCTCATTTTCAAAGAGACCACATGCTGGACGCAAGTCATTACCAACATTTGGCCAAAATAAAGGCCGTTCTGCCTTAATATCATCTTCTCGCATTTTTGCAAGGTCCTTTATCAATTGGTAGGTCTTGCTAATTACAACAATAGTGTGTTCCTTCCAAGAGGGCTTCCAATCAGGAAATCTCCGGAGCATTTCCTCTTTGTATGTAATAAAAGCTTTTAAGCCTTCTATTTCACCTTTGGATTTCTCGCTGAATTCTTTTATAGGAGCCTAGGTTGGATGCAATTCTTTGCTTGGGATTGAAGTTAAGAGAGAGTAAGGTTCTTAAGGTTCCCATTTTGTATCAAGAGAATAGTGTTACCATTGCATCATTGGTTTTTCATCCTTTAAGAAAAAGCAAAAATAGTGTGGAGCGCTATGACCTATCAAGGCATCACCACCTTTTTGTATGAAAGGTAGAATAAAGCTCTTCCAATCATACATCCTCTCAACCATTGAGAATATTGTTCCTTCCTTATGGCCACCAACTTGCCTCCCACATTTTCTTATCAAGTCATCCATCGTCTCCATGTCCTTGTGTTTTAGTTCTCTTGAAACCGTGCTAAATATCTGATCGATATCCTCATGTGTGTGCCCAACCAACAAAAACCCAACTTCAATCTCATTGAATATTCTATGAGCAATTAGCATTGAGCAGAATGCAAAGAAGAGTACATTCTTATTCTCTCATCCGCAATTGTATGCTTGTACTTTCAAAGTTGCTAGTAGGCGACCTTTTTCTACATGTACATTGTAAATTGCCTTCATAACGGATGTTACAACTTGATTGCTATCATGTAGATGCAAGGAATCAATCCATATGTCTGCAAAAAACTTAAATCCGTGCACTAACACTCCACATAGATGTGTTTTTAAAAAGTATTTTCCTTGTAGCTTAGGTGGAGTGTTAACAAATCGAGGTAATGTTGTTGTATTTTGATCCATACCATCTACAATAATGCACATGTACTCATTTGGGTGAGAAATAGCTTGCTCCTTCCAAAATGCATATTTTATTCTAGAATGTCGAACAAGTCCATGATGAAATTCTCTCTTTTTTTTGTAAGCTTCTTTTTGTTTTGGAGATGTTGCACTCTCAAGTGCTCGCTTTAGATCATTGTAGTCGTTGCACTTTGACATTTTTTGACTCTTTGGGATTTTAACATGTCCAAAGCTTTTTTTCCAAAGAGTATACAAAGTATGAAAAGATGCCGGTGGGGTTGCGGTAAAGCATTTTCATAAATGTAATCTTTCAAAATTGCTATTGCCGCAACCGTTGAGGCTCTTGTTTTAGCCTTCCTATGTTTCCATGAATGTTAAATTTAACTCCATACTTTGCTTTATTAGCCAAATTCCAATATGTGCCATGTGATAATCCTATAATAATGCGATATGCATTATTGCAAACACTTTTTCCATTTATAAGAGGCCTTATCTGTTGTCCTGAACTTCGCCTTCTCTTATCATTTACAAGAAAGCAAGACAGTCTCGTGAGTAGGTATTCATTTCTTCTGCTCCCTCTCCTTTGCCAGACATGTTCTCTATAGCCCTTGATGTCATGTAAGTTAATGGATTGCATACATCTACGCTTATAGCATGTAGATCGCATTGCTTTGAGCATAACATCTTCATTCATTACTCTTATTCTCTTTGGTTGCTTTTCTGGATCTGCCTGGACTCATTGTTGTTTCATGCATCTGTATGTCCGTTTTGGGACCTTCTGTACATTCTTATTTGGATTTGTGTAGTTCTCCTTGTAAGATTTATTTGTCACATTGTTTTCATGAGATGTTGCATCCTTGATCTTATCACTCTGATAGTCAAATACTTAATAGTCTTTTGTTGATGTCATCCTTGCTTTTGATACATTCATCAAACCATTTGTAACATTAACTGTTTCACAATCAAAGTCAAATACCGAATAGTCCTTTGTTGATCTCATCCCTACTTTTGATACAATCATAGAACCACTTGTCACAATGGCATTAGAGTGTCCAAAATGATCTTCAAACTCATCTATTCTTGAGAGAACATCACTCATTGATGCACTTTCTATGGATTTCATAACTCCATAGTCAGTGGTGATAGAGTGTCCAAAATGGTCTTCAAACTCATCTATTCCTGAGAGAGCATCACTCATTGATGCACTTTCTATGGATTTCATAACTCCATAGTCTTGAAACTCCTCTACTCCAGAGAGAACATCACTCACTTGGGGGGATCACTCATCATATGTAACCCTATCACGTGAGTTCAACAGAAGGATATTTTTAATTTCTAAAATTTACAGAAATAAATATACATAAGGGAATATTTAAAATAGTTTTGGAAAAAATTTACAGATTTGTATAGAAAAGGGGTACATTTTATTAATGGAAAATTTACAGATAAGGGATTTTAGATATAGGCCTTGAACGCACGTGATATAGAGGGTTGATACATATTGAATCCCCTGAGATCACTCATTATACTATCGTGCATGATTTCCATAATTCCATAGTTACTTAGTTTGACTCCAAGAACTTTATCAGTATCCATGAAGCCATCCATGCTTGAAAAGATATCACTTTTGACATCTTTGCCCAAGTTCTCAATATGCATGAACTCATCCACCCCGGATAAGGCATCACTTGT